>NC_044033.1:1110206-1366081 GCF_901765095.1 Microcaecilia unicolor
CACGTCTACCCGTTCCACTCCACTCATTATTTTATAGACCTCTATCATATCTCCCCTCAGCCGTCTCTTCACCAAGCTGAACAGCCCTAGACGCTTGAGCCTTTCCTCATAAGGAAGTTGTCCCAACTCTTAGTGGTTAGTGCAGTGTACTTTGATCCTGGGGAACTGAGTTTGATTCCCACTGCAGCTCCTTGTGACTCCGGGCAAGTCACTTAACCCTCCATTGCCCCTGGTACAAAATTAAGTACCTGAATATATGTAAACCGCTTTGAATGTAGTTGCAAAAACCTCAGAAAGGCGGTATATCAAGTCCCAGTTCCCTTTCCCTTATGACATCACAATAACAGAAGTGAGCCAAGTATCGGGTAGTCAAGTCATTGTGACATCACTGATGAGGTTGGCTCTTATTGGTGGAATGAGTGGAGGAGTAGCCTAGTGGTTAGTGCAGTGGACTTTGATCCTGGGAAACTGGGTTCAATTCCCACTGCAGCTCCTTGTGACTCTGGCCAAGTCACTTAACCCTCCATTGCCCCTGGTACAAAATAAGTACCTGAATATATGTAAACCGCTTTGAATGTAGTTGCAAAAACCTCAGAAAGGCGGTATATCAAGTCCCATTTCCCTTTCCCTTCTCTGTACCTCTTCTAATTCCACTATATATTTTTTGAGATGCCGTGACCAGAATTGAACACAATATTCGAGGTGTGATCACACCATGGACCAATACAAAGGCATTATAATGTCCTCACTTTTGTTTTCCATTCCTTTCCTAATAATACCTAACATTCTATTTGTTTTCTTAGCCGCCGCATCACACCGAGCAGAGCATTTCAATGTATAATCAACAACAACCCCGAGATCCCTTTCTTGGTCGGTGACACCTAATGTGGAACCTTGCATTATGTAGCTATAGTTCGGGTTCCTCTTTCCCACATCACTTTGCACTTGCTCACATTAAACATCATCTGCCATTTAGATGCCCAGTCTCATGAGCTCCTCTTGTAATTTTTCATAAACCTCTCGCAATTTAACAACTTCGAAGAACTTTGTGTCGTCAGCAAATTTAATTACCTCAGTTACCTCCTGGATCTATCCGCCGCTTTTGACACTGTCAATCATGACTTACTTCTTGCCACACTGTCCTCATTTGGGTTCCAGGGCTCTGTCCTCTCCTGGTTCTCCTCCTATCTCTCCCACCGCACCTTCAAAGTTCACTCTCATGGATCTTCCTCCACCCCCATCCCCTTATCTGTTGGTGTTCCCCAGGGATCGGTCCTTGGACCCCTTCTCTTCTCAATCTACACCTCTTCCCTGGGCTCCCTGATCTCATCTCATGGTTTCCAGTATCATCTCTATGCTGATGACACCCAACTGTATCTCTCCACACCAGACATCACCGCGGAGACCCAGGCAAAGGTATCGGCCTGCTTATCCGACATTGCTGCCTGGATGTCCAATCGCCACCTGAAACTGAACATGTCCAAGACCGAGCTTATCGTCTTTCCACCAAAACCCACTTCTCCTCTTCCTCCACTTTCTATCTCAGTTGATAACACCCTCATCCTCCCCGTCTCATCTGCCCGCAACCTCGGAGTCATCTTTGACTCCTCTCTCTCCTTCTCTGCGCATATCCAGCAGATAGCCAAGACCTGTCGCTTCTTCCTCTTTAACATCAGCAAAATTCGCCCTTTCCTCTCTGAACACACCACCCGAACTCTCGTCCACGCTCTCATTACCTCTCGCCTGGACTACTGCAACTTACTCCTCACCGGCCTCCCACTTAGCCATCTATCCCCCCTTCAGTCTGTTCAGAACTCTGCTGCACGTCTCATATTCCGCCAGAACCGATATACTCATATCACCCCTCTCCTCAGGTCACTTCACTGGCTTCCGATCAGATACCGCATTCAATTCAAGCTTCTCCTTCTTACCTACAAATGCACTCAGTCTGCTGCCCCTCACTACCTCTCTACCCTCATCTCCCCTTACGTTCCCGCCCGTAACCTCCGTTCACAGGATAAATCCCTCCTCTCAGTACCCTTCTCCACCACCGCCAACTCCAGGCTCCGCTCATTCTGCCTCGCCTCACCCTATGCTTGGAACAACCTTCCTGAACCCTTACGCCAAGCCCCCTCCCTGCCCGTCTTCAAGTCTTTGCTTAAAGCCCACCTCTTCAATGCTGCGTTCGGCACCTAACCCTTACCGTTCAGTGAATCCAGAATGCCCCAATTGACTGCCCCTATCGGACCGACCGTTCACTTGTCTATTAGATTGTAAGCTCTTTGAGCAGGGACTGTCTCTCTTTGTTAAATTGTACAGCGCTGCGTAACCCTAGTAGCGCTCTAGAAATGTTAAGTAGTAGTAGTAGTAGTAGTAGTAGTAGTAGTAGTAGTTCCTCCCATCTCTAAATCATTTATAAATATGTTTAAAAACAGCAGTCCCAGCACAGACCCCTGAGGAACCCCACTATCTACCCTTCTTCATCCTTTGCCCCCCCCCCCCCCCTCATTCTAGAGCTTTGTTTGAATTGAAAGACACTTACCTCCTGTGCATAAGTATTTATTTAAATACCTATCATATCTCCCCTCTCCCGCCTTTCTTCCAAAGTATACATATGGAGAATTTTAAGTCTGTCCCCATACACTTTATGACAAAGACCAGTGGCCATTTTAGTAGCCACCCTCTGGACTGAAGGTGTAGTCTCCAGAATTGTATACAATATTCTAAATTAGGTCTCAACAGAGTTTATGCAAGGGCGTCATCACCTCCTTTTTCCTACTGGCCATTCCTCTCTATGCACCCAAGCATCCTTTTAGTTTTCGCTATCTTTTCTATCTGGCCATTTTAAGGTCATCACATACAATCATACCCAAATCATGCTCCTCTTTTATGCACAAAAGTTCTTCATCCCCTAAACTGTACAGGTCCCTTGGATTTTTGCAGCCCAAGTGCAAGACCCTGCATTTTTTAGAATTAAATCTAAGCTGCCAAATTCTAGACCATTCTAGCTTCACTAAGGCCTTCCTCATGTTATTCACACAATCAGGAGTGTCTACCATATTGCAGATTTTGGTATCATATGCAAAGAGACAAACCTTACCAGACAGCCCTTCAGCAACATCGCTTGCAAAAATATGAAAAAGAACCAGCCCAAGAACTGAATCTTGTGGTACACCACTGGTCAAATCCGTTTCCTCAGAATGAGCACCATTTACCACTACCCTCTGTCACCTTCCACTCAAAGAGTTCCTAATCCAGTCAGTCATTTTAGGGCCCATACCAAGGGCACTTGCTTTATTTATTTATTAGTTATCTATGCAGAACCATATCAAAGACTTTGCTAAAATCTAAATACAGTACATCTTGTGCTCTCCCTCTCTCTGGTCACCCAGTCAAAGAAATTAATCCGATTTGTCTGACAAAACCTGCCTCTAGTCACATCAGTTGGGATTTCTACAACTAAGATATTTCAGTTTGACATTGCTGTTACATGCTCTAATTTTTTATTTTAAGAAAGGAAGTAAGATTGTTTATTGTTGGTGACATTTATGTAGTTTGCCTTTCACCCACCCACTCTATTGCTTTTTCTTCTATAAGCTTCAAGAGTGCAGAGACCACTGCTGTTTTAAAGTGACCTCTATCGGTAATAAGAGAGTCATTACATTTCTTTCCCCTGCTTTAAGTCCATAGTATCTCTATGTCCCCTCTAATACAAGCTCCTGTTATAGATTCTACTATATAGGCATTAGCCATCTGTTAATAGGTGAAAGAGTACAAGAGAAATTGCTGGCCATGTTTTTCTCCTCAGTGTTCAACTATCCTCAATGTCTGTTGACTAGATTGTAGTTCTTTGGGGCATGGGCTTTCTTTTCTGTGTGTCTTTACAGTGCAGCACATACCTTATATCACAATATATTATAAGAATTTAGTACTTTGTGTTTCAAAGTAAGAGGATGAGAAGCATTACATCCAGGAGACTCCTGGATTCAACAGGACCCAGTTATCATGCCAAGCAGGGGTTGTTGAATCTGCACTGGAAAGAGCAAAGAAGTGGAAGGACCTTTCCAACTCTGCAAGATTTAGTACATAAATACCATGATGCGGAAAGTATTTTCACAAAGTTTCTCCCTCAAAAGAAACGAAAAAGCTTTATTTATACAGTGAGTCAAAGAGTGGCAGGTCGTAAGTATTTATTCCACTCAATCTATGATTCTCTTACAACATTAAGAGCCTCAGGTGTGACCATAGGAGCATTCAGACTCATGGCTGTGAGGGACAGGCCTTTGAGAGGATGTGCATGATAGGCTTGTAGATGTGTCTTGCACCTATGAGAACCTCTTTAGATAAAGGGACAAGGACAGTCTAGTAAAAAGCACTGTTTAATGATTCAGACCCTCTCCACTACCACTGCTGATAGCAGAGACGCCAAGGGTGTCCCATCCCAATGCTGGAGATTGAGAGACGTTTTTCTCACAGGTCCCAGCCATGTCTAAAACTAGTTATGGCAGATGCACATTCCAAATACTGACATATTGCAATCAATAAATAGAAAATAAAATTCTTTTTTCTACCTTTGTTGTCTGGTCATTTTATTTTTTTTATTGTGTTGGTTCTAGTCTCTGGTTTCTGCTTTCCTTCTTCTTCTCTTAACTTTCTTGCCAGAGTCTCCTTGTCCATTTGGCACTTCTTTTTTTTCTCTGTGTCCACCATCCATCTTCTCTCTTCATCCCTATCTATCTGATCCAGCATCACCCCTGTCTTCCTGTCATGTTGAGCATCTCCCATCTCTGTGTTCCTATTCTTGCCCTGTCCAACTAACTGCTCTATGTCCCTATTTCCCCCTCCCTCCCATGAGCCAACATCTCTCTCTCTTCCTTTCCTCCTGTTTCTCTCTCTGGGTCAGCATTTATCCCTCTTTCTTCCCTCCCTCTGAATCCCCCAGGGGTCCAGCAAGTGTTCCTCTCTCTTCCCTCGCTCCTGTCTCCTTTTTTTCAGGACCAGCACCTCTCCCTTCTTTCTCCACAACTCCTACCACCTCTCTCTTTTTTTGTTCCCCCCTTCCCAAAGTTCTGCATCTCTTTCCCTCTCTTCAACCTCTTTCCTCCTCACCCACCCATTGGATCTGTCCCCTAACAGACCTGTCAGCACCGCTCTCCCTCCTTTCCCCTGCCGATGCAGCACCTCTGTCCCTCACCTCCCTGATACAGCACCTCTCTCCCTTCTTGCCCCCCCCCCCCCAAACAGTAGCATCTTTATCCCATTCCCTCCTCAGGCCTCTTCCCACCCCAGATCTACCCGAACAATGCCCTGGTGATCTAGCTCCGAGGCTCAAAATGATGGCTGCGACCTCTCACAGTAGTCTTGCGAGAGTTCATAGCCACCATTCAGAATCGTAGAGCTGGCACATGAAGCAGTGACTGGGGATTGCTGTATCCAGGCTTACCCTAGACCACCAGGGCATCATTCAAGTAAGTCTGAGGGAGTAGTGGAGACTTTTGGAAGGGAGGTCAACTGACTTTCTGGTGTCCTGGAGTAGGAGGTGCTGGGGTGGGGTTTGGCATCAGGGATTTGCAAGGTTGGTTTCCCTCTCTCCCCTGAGCCTTTCTTACCAGAAATCAGGCTCCTTTGGATGACAATGGCTGTGGGTGAAGCAATTGCTGGCCAGTCTCCAAGTCAGACTGAGTGACTCTTCTTGCCAGGCAGCCTCTATGGGAGACCATGAGACCGACAGCTGAGGGAGCTGGAGGAGGTGATCAGATGGGGACCTTAAAGCAGAAGGCACAGGTAGACAAACTGCAAGCATAAACTCTGCACACTGACCTGACCTTGTACTTTAGGGAGAACGCACCTTATATCATGCACAGGACAATAGCTCCTGTGCAGTGTCCCAGTATGTGAGAGGAGGGGGCTTTGGCATGTGAGCTGGAGAACAGGGCCAAATGTGTGTGTCACATGCAAAATGCATGTGCTTTGGTATGTCTGATAGCCCTCTACTTCATGAATGTGCACAAATGCAACACTGAGGAAACAGTTTAACCCCCTTTGATATCTTCTGATATTATCAATGTGGAGTATCTTGCTCAGACCTCGGAAGAATCTCTCAAACCTGGCCTGGGGGAAACCCAACCAGTCAGGTTTTCAAATATCTGTGTAGGGATGCTTTTCCAAGGGCTTTTGAGCAAAGATGGTGTCCATCTATCAAAGAAAGGAAGAAGTACTCAGGTAACTGAAGCATTAAATATCCCTACACAAATGTGAAAAAGGGTCATCGTCTGGAAGGCAGGATAGACTAATCCCCATAGAATGGGAAATAAGGTTTTAGATTTTGAGGTTGTGATGGAAGAACCTGATTTGGATTTAGTGGCGATCACAGAGAACCATGACTGGGATATAGTTCTACCAGGCTATACTCTGTTCAGGAAAGATGGTATGAAGAAAGGGAGGGGGAATTGAATTATATGTTAAAGATAATACTAAAACCACACAACTGTAGGACTTACAGGGTAAGGAAGAGGCACTGTAGATCAATCTGGAAAGTGGGAATGAAAAATGTATTTACATGTCACGTTTTCAAAAGCAGGAACTAGGTTTGTGAGCCCTTGGACCACTGCCGAGGAGCGGCAGTGGCAGGCAAAACCACCCCACACAGGGATAAGGCAGAACTCTGACAGGGCCAGCTAGACTTCACCTGCACTTGACCACCGTTCCTCAGCCCCTGGGTGCAGGTGGCCGGCAGGACTTGCCGGACAGGGCTGGAACTGGATACCAGCAGGATACACTCAGGGACTAGAGCACACAGGGAGGCCAGGCAGAATACTAGACTAGGACTCAGACAGACAAGGGACAGAACTGAAAGCTGCAAGCAGCCACTGAAACAGGGAACAAACACTGGTAGACAAGAGACAGAACTGAAAGCTGCAAGCAGCCACTGAAACAGGGAAAAACACTGATAGGTAAGAGACAGAACTGAAAGCTGCCAGGCAGCCACTGAACAAGAAACACAGACAACCTAGAACTAGACAAAGACATACAAACAAGAAACAAGACTGGGAAACAAGCAATAAAGTACAAGAAGCTACACAAAGACTAAACTAGAATCAGGCAAGAATACAGACTATAAACTGGACTAGGCAAAAGTACAGCAAGCACCAACAAACCAGGGCCTTAGGTGATGCAAAGGCAAACACAGAAGCTTCTAGGTGATTAATAAAGCCCATCAGCACCTGAGGCTCAGCTGCAGCAATCTCAAGGCAACTACGGGTGCTGTTCAGGCACAAACAAGAAAGACAAGTCTGGCAGCCTGGAAGATCCGGACTGGACTGCGCTGAAGCCTGGAACAGGTAGGGACAGCAAGACAGTCTATGGCAGCCACTGGTTCTGGTCACCAGAGGGTGAGGGGAGCACAAACCAAGAAGCAGGCAGAAAGCATACTGAGGCTCAACACACACAGGTGCAGTATAGTGGAGTAATTAGAGCCATGCTAGAAGCAGCCAGCACACAGAGACAGAACTAACTCAGAAAGGACAGACGGAAGCCAGCTCAGAAGCTGACCCCCAGAAATAAGGTAAGTCTGAGAGGGGTCAGGACCACAGACGTGACATTACATTAGTGTGATATACAGGCTTCTTCACAGACAGAACACATGGACAGAGATTTAATTGAAGACATTCAAAATATAGCTATGAAAGGAGAAGTATTACTAATAGGTAATTTTAACATGCCAAATGTTGACAGGGGTATCCCTATTGTGAGGTCTTCTAAAAGCAGCAAGATCCTGGATTCTCTACTGGGGGAACTGTTCCAGCAGTTGGTAATAAACCCACACTGGACTTAGTGCTTACAAATGGGGAGAGTGTTCCTGATGTTATAGGTGATCATCTGGCATTCAGTGATCACCACATGGTATGTTTTATATTAAGATAGGTATGGAGAGGGTTCATTCAAAACTGAAGGTTCTAGACTTTAAAAAAAAACCCAAAAACTAAATGTGTTCAGATGGGTGATTACCTCAAGGAATTGTCTGAATGGAAACATCTGGAAGAAGTAGGAAAGCAATGGACAAAACTAAAGCTATTGTTAAGGGTAACAAACTTTTTTGTAAGGAAAGTAAATAAAAGTAAGAAGAAAAGGCCACTTTGGTTCTCAAAAGTAGTAGCTGAAAAGGTAAGGAAAAAGAGGTTAGCCTTTATAAAACCAAAAGAGATCACAGAGGAAGGCAGGCAATAATATTTGGAAAAGGTAAGAGAAGCTGGTATCTCAGTCAGGAAAACAAAGATGCAAATGGAAGAAAAAAATAACCAATAGGATAAAATGGGGAAACAATACTTATAGGTAGGTAGATAGATAGATAGATAGATAGATAGATAGATAGATAGATAGATAGATAGATAGATATGTTAGTGATAGGAGGAAGTGCAAAAGTGGCTTTGTGAGTCTCAAAGGTGAAGGGGAGGAATATGTAGAAGCTGATAAAGGTAAGGTGGAATTGCTTAATACATATTTCTGTTCTGTGGTCACAGCTGAAAGGCCAGGAGCAAGATCACAGAAGGCAAACACAAATAGGAATTGAGATTTTTCAGAGGACTGTGTTCTTGATGAGCGAGCTAAACTAAATGTGGATAAAGCAATGGGGCCAGTGGCAAACATTCGAGGGTACTGAAGGAACTGGAGGATAAGTACATAAGTATTGCAATACTGGGAAAGACCAAAGGTCCATCGAGCCCAGCATCCTGTTTCCAACAGTGGCCAATCCAGGTCACAGATACTCGGCAAGATCCCAAAAATGTACAAAACATTTTATACTGCTTATGTTGTAGTGGCTCTGCTGGCTGACCTTTTCAATGATTCTCTAGAGTCAGGAGTAGTCCTGGAGGACTGGAGAGGGGCAGATGTAGTCCCTCGCAACAAAAACGGAATAAAAGAAGAGGTTGGGAACTACAGGCCGTTGTCTTGAAAATTAATGGAAACACTTTTAAAACAAAAATAGTAAAGTTTTTTTTAATCCAATTAATTAAAGGACCCAAGGAAACATGGTTTCAGTAGAAGGAGGTCTTGTCAGACAAATCTGATTGGGTGTCCAGAGAGCTGCATTGAGGGAGAGCAATACACGTGGTATATTTATATTTTAGCATAACCTTTCAGAAAATAAAAACCAACAAAGAGTGGAGAAACTGGATCCCCCACATGGCCGTTTATGGCTGAGTTTACTCTTTCAGTTTGTTTGACCATGCCCCCTTTATTGCCACCTTTTCTTCTTTTTAAGAGACTAGCTGGTTTCCTCTCCATTGCTGCCTCCACGCTGCTAGTTTAGCGACACTGCGGCTGTTTTCAGCTCCAGGTTTGTTGACCCTTTTCTTCTCTCATGCATTTATCTTGTTACATTTTTTCCTGCAGCCCTCTAGCTAGTGTCAGATTTTCCACTAGCTCTATCCATATCGTCACTCCATGTTTATTCTTACTCTTTCACCTTTAGGACTAGCTGCTCCTCCGCGTTTCTAAACTCACTGGTTATATTTCTCTTTCAGCTGTTATTTACTGTTCCTCATCATACCGGACTCTTGCATTTATTTATTTGTTTAATTTGTATCCCACATTTTCCCACCTATTTACAGGCTCAATGTGGCTTACATACTACTATAAAGGCGTTTGCCAATTCCAGTATAAACAGTTACACAGTGATGTTATGGTAGAATGAGGTTCATGTGGAACAAACATATGGAATCGTATAGAGGAAGAGTTAAGTTATATCCATTACGTTCTTTGGTTTCGTAGTGTTGCAGGGTTCAGGTATTTAAGTAGGGTCGGTAGGGTATGCCTTTTTGAATAAGTAGGTTTTTAGTGATTTCCGGAAGTATAGGTGGTTATAGGTTGTTTTCACGGCTTTTGGTAGTGCATTCCAAAGTTGTGTGCTTATGTAGAAAAGGCTGGATGCATAAGTTGATTTGTATTTGAGTCCTTTGCAGCTTGGGTAGTGGAGGTTTAGATATGTTTGTGTTGATCCTGTTGTATTTCTGATTGGTAGGTCGATGAGGTCTGTCATGTATCCCAGGGCCACGCCGTAGATAATCTTATGAACCAGGGTGCAGATTTTGAAAGCAGTATGTTCTTTGATTGGGAGCCAGTACAATTTTTCACAGAGGGGCTTGGCGGTTTCGAATCACGTTTTTCCAAATATAAGCCTGGCTGTTGTGTTTTGAGCGGTCTGAAGTTTCTTTGAGTTGTTCTTTGCATACAGTTCAAGCTTCTATTAACCTACAAATGCACTTGATCTGCAGCCCCTCCTTACCTCTCTATCCTCATCTCCCCTTACGTTCCTACCTGTAACCTCCGCTCTCAAGACAAATCCCTCCTTTCAGTACCCTTCTCCACCACCGCCAACTGCAGGCTCTACCCTTTCTGCCTCGCCTCACCCCATGCCTGGAATAAACTCCCTGAGCCCATACGCCAGGCCCCCTCCCTGCCCATCTTCAAAGCCTTGCTCCAAGCCCACCTCTTCAATGTCGCCTTCGGCACCTAACCACCATGCCTCTATTCAGGTAATCTAGACTGCCCCCACTTGATGCTTGACATTTCGCCCATTAGATTGTAAGCTCTTTTGAGCAGGGACTGTCCTTTTTGTTTAACTGTACAGCGCTGCGCAACCCTAGTAGCACTCTAGAAATGTTAAGTAGTAGTAGTGCATCCCGCATAAATTCCATTGCAGTAATCTAGGTGGCTTAGTACCATTGATTGTATCAGGTTCCGAAATGTTTCCCTCGGGAAGAAGGGTTTCACGCGTTTGAGTTTCCACATTGAGTGGAACATTTTCTTAGTTGTGGATGTCACGTGGCTCTCTAGTGTTAGGTTGCGGTCGATTGTAACGCCGAGGAGTTTCAGGCTGTCTGAGATGGGGAGGGTGTAATCTGGGGTGTTTATATTTATGGGGTTGTTCACATTGTATTAGGATGAGAGGATGAGGCAGTCTGTTTTATCTGTATTGAGTTTTAGTTGAAATACATTTGGCCATGAGTCCATGATGTTCAAGCCGAGCTTAATTTTGTTGGTGATTTCTGTCGGATCGTGTTTGTAAGGAATGTATATTGTGACATTGTCCGCATAGATGAAAGGGTTAAGACCTTGGTCGGATAAGGACTTGGCTATTGGGGTCATCCTTAGGTTGAAGAGGATCGGTGATAGTGGTGATCCTTGAGGTACTCTGCAGTCTGCTTTCCACGGTGATGATATGTTTGATTTTGATTTCACTTGATATGTTAGTGGTTAGGAAACCCTTGATCCAACTAAGTATATTTCCTCCGATCCCGAAGTAGTCTAGGAGTCTTAGTAGTATATTATGGTTTACCATGTGAAATGCACTGGACATGTCAAATTGGAGGAGGAGTATGCTTTTACCTATTGCTCCCTATCCGTTTTCGCATCCTGTTCAAACTTCTTCTACTAACCTATAAATGTACTCACTCTGCTGCTCCCCAGTATCTCTCCACACTCGTCCTTCCCTACACCCCTTCCCGTGCACTCCGCTCCATGGATAAATCCTTCTTATCTGTTCCCTTCTCCACTACTGCCAACTCCAGACTTCGCGCCTTCTGTCTCGCTGCACCCTACGCCTGGAATAAACTTCCAGAGCCTCTACGTCTTGCCCCATCCTTGGCCACCTTTAAATCTAGACTGAAAGCCCACCTCTTTAACATTGCTTTTGACTTGTAACCACTCGCCTCCACCTACCCTCCTCTCTTCCTTCCCGTTCACATTAATTGATTTGATTTGCTTACTTTATTTTTTTGTCTATTAGATTGTAAGCTCTTTGAGCAGGGACTGTCTTTCTTCTATGTTTGTGCAGCGCTGCGTACGCCTTGTAGCGCTATAGAAATGCTAAATAGTAGTAGTAGTAGTTGCTATTTCTTGCTTGAATTTCGCTAAGAGAGTGATTAGTACTGTTTCAGTGCTATGGAGGGGGCGAAATCCTGATTGTGATTCATGTAATATTGAGAATTTGTTTAGATAGTAAGTTGCTTGGCACAAACATAAACCTCAAAATACCCCAAGTACTTACCACAGCCGTCTTCCTTTTTTCTCACCCTTCGCCGTATGTCTTAAGAACCGTACCCTCGGTCAGTTGGGACCAAGTCTCTGGACTTTGCCAATTGCGACATGTGCACCTGTCACACTTGGAGGTTCTGATCCAAACAGAACCGAGCAGAAACACCACTTTTGTTTGGGCCAATAGGTGTTGGATCTCAGAACCAGCAACCCGACACCTTTCCCAGACAAATTCCTCAACTGATTTCTTAGACCCCCGGCTGGGTAAAGTACCAAACACAACCATAAACAAGAGAAGCTTCTCACATTTACCATTTATTCTTACCCAGGAACATGAAAAATAAGAAATAATAGAAAGATAGGAGTAGCACATAAGAAGCAGGGTATTGAGGGAACATAAAAAGAGAGGAGACATGGAAAATGGTCGCATATTCCTTAATCTATTGAGATAGACTGAGGACGATTTTAATCGATTTTATAGTCTGAACCATTTGTTCTTTATAGAATTTTCTCTTAGCTTGTCTTATGTTGTGTTTGTATTTATTTTGTGATATCCTATATAATAATTTGCACCTCCATCTGGATGCCTGGGTTCGTAACACAGTTCCCATTGGTCCGCGCTGGGGATGATGTCACAGGGCGGACCAATAGGAAGTGAGAGGGAAGAGAACCCAGCACCAGCAACCGGAGGTGAGTACAGAATCGCCCCTCCGAGTTCCAAGACCCCCTACCTCCCTCCCTCTTTCCACTCGCGTCCGAGTTCCACGGCCCCCCTCTCCTCCGAGTTCCATGCCCCCTACCTCCTTCCACTCCCGTGCGAGTTCCACGCCTCCCCTCTCCTCTGAGTTCCACCTGCCCGTGCGAGTTCCACCGCCCCCAGCCTCCCTCCCTCCCTCCCTCTCTCTCTCTCTCTGTGGCCTCCGAGTGCAAGCAGGACATGCGCGGCTGCCCCTCCACTTCATAAGTGCCAGCTGTTCTTTAAAACTTTTTACCTCCTGGTCCGCCGGCAACAGTGAAGTCAAGCAGGCACGGCATGGTGCTTCACACTGCCTTCGCTTTTGTTTCAGCTGTGCCTCTGGTCCCGCCCTCATTTCCTGTTTGCGGAAGGGCGGGACCAGAGGCACAGCTGAAACAGAAGCGATAACGAAGGCAGTCTGAAGTGCCGTTCCGTGCCTGCTCGAGTTCACTGTTGCTGGCGGATCACGAGGCAAAAAGTTTTAAAGAACAGCTGGCACGAATGGGAGGGGCAGCTGCACACGTCCTGCTTGCACTCGGAGACCACAGAGAGGGAGGGAGGCGCGGGGTTGTGCAACTCGGACGACAGTGGGTGCATGGAACTCGGAGGGCACGGGACGAGAGAAGGGGGAGTGGGGCACGGGACTCTAGAGGGGAGGAGGGGGGCACAGGATGAGGGGGGAGGGGGTCCTGGAACTCCAACGGGAGGGGAGGGCCGGAACTGGAAGGGGAGGAGCGGGTACTGGAACTCAAGGGGGAGGGGAGGGGGAGGAGGGGGTCCTGGAACTCCACGGGGAGGGGCGGGTAATGGAACTCAAGGGGGAAGGGGGAGGGATGGCTCCTGGAACTCAGAGGAGGGAGGGAGGGAAACGGGCCTCTTTTATTAGTCTTCCATGTGGTTATTGTATATTCATTTTTCTTTTTTCTCCAGGCTCATTCTAGCCTTCCGCATTGTGTTTTTAGTTCTTTCAGTTCTTCATTGTACCATGGGTTTGTGTTGCATTTTTGTGAGGTTTTGGTTTGGATGAGAGGAATGTTGTCATCAAAGATATCAAACACATTTAGTGACACTGGGACTCATTCAGTGACTTCTCAGTAATTCAGTGTGGAATGACTATTTTGTATAAATTAATTATTTTTTTTTTTAGTCTACATGATTTCTAGAAAGAATTTTGTGACTGGTGTAAAGACTTGTTTATTTCATGGAGGTTTTTGATCAATGATTGAAAAGGGACAAGTCAAAGCATGTTTTGAAAACTCATGTTTTAATGTATTTTTTTCTCTATGATTTAAAATTTACACAGCAGGTTCAACAGTGGACATTACAGTGACCCATTTTCACACACTTATTTGCTTTCGGCAGTTATTGATGTTTTTGAATTACTCATGTTTTCTGCTGGGAGACGCTAGCACACCCCTATCACGTAACTCAAAAGAGCTAGTAGCTAAGGGCAACATACTAAAGCCTGTAGCTTCAAATATGAGCAAAACTAGACTCTGATCGAGCAACAAACTGGATGTCTGTCAACCCTAAAAGATACAGAGCAAAAGGACAAGCTAAACTGAGAGAAATCAACTTTTCCTGAATGATGTTAGAAGTAATTGCATGACCATGTGTTTTCATTGGGATTAGTGGGATATAGACTTAAGCTTCTTTTCCACTTTATTTACACCTTTACTGTAGTCCAGAATCTACAAATTAGGTCCTTAAATATTCATTTGCATTTCAGTCCTCTCTCTAAATTGCCTTCGTTCTCACTAGATCTTGGAGAAGAATTAAGCAAAACATTCTAGATAAGGTCTTACTAATGTGCTATATAAAGGAATCATCACCTTTCCCTTTCCCACTGATTCTTAAACACGGTTCCCGCAGCTAGTCAAGTGGTCAGGTGAATACCGACAATGAATATGCCTGCGCTATATATTACTCCTAGGGAAACTGTGTGCAAGTGTGCAGCACACCCACAGAATCCTTCACTTCTTGTGCAAAATACTGCGACGTGCCCGCATCAGGTCTCTCTCCCCCTCCCCAATCACGCAGCAACAGGAGGAAGTGACCTGATGTGCAGCGTTTCACGTCCTCCTCCTCTGCTGGCTTAGACTTGACTGCTCATATGAACAGCAGGGCTGTAGGGAGGCCTGTGTGGTTCACAGAAACAGTCGGGCAGAGAGAAGGAAGTGACCTGATGTACTTTTTCTTCCTCCTGCACTGATCCCTACAACTCATGTCTCCTAATGTGCCATGGGAAGTGTCAGTACGGGCAGAGCAAGGTGAATGTGCCATCATTGCCATGGGAAGGGTCAGAGGGAGCAGAGCAATGTAAGAATATGCCATGGGGGTGGGGGGGTGGGGGGGGGGGGGAGACCAGACCAATAAAGTAAGGTGAGTGCACACTGGAGATTGGTGGGGGGGGGGGGGTGGAAGAGCATAGAGAAAACAGAATGTACCATGAGGATAGGAGAGGCAACAGAGAAAGCTGAGATTGTGTCATGGAGATGGAAGTGGGGGCAGAACAAACAGAATTAGGGGTCTTGCTGGGAGTTAGAGGAAGAATTGCAGTTAGTGTGAGATGGAGCAGGGGGAACTAGAACCTGGGGAAGGAAAAGGCTGGATGGGGAAGTTCCGTAAAAACACTACATTAGAGAATTTTTAAATTTTGTACACAGGAATAATATATGCATACATTAAATACCTATGCAGATTTATTTCATGCATATATATGCATTATCCAAAAATATGAGCAGCTACTAGTACATGAAGACAGGCTTGGGAACACTCCAGTACACTCTAGTATTCTTCTGACTCATGCCACTGCTTGTCTCATTGTGTGACAACCTTGAGATCGTCAGACACGATTACACCAATATTTTTCTCTTTTCTTTCCTTATTGCACGATGTGGACAAATAGGAAGCAAAGCAGTCAGTATGAAAGGTTAGTAGCATGAGAAACACCACATGCATCTTACATAGTAGCTAAATCTAGCTAGCAGACTGAAGTCCTAGAGGAAATTCAAGCATTCATGTAGCCAGACTAGCAGAGCACCTAGAAGGCCAGATGGTTGGTGCTGGTTATTTAGATATACAAAGCCCTGTGTTTTGGCAAAGGTAAGGTAGGATGCCAAAGGGAATTAAGAGGGGACTTGTGTGCTTTTCTATCCAAGACTGTGCAAGTGATAAGGAGAAAGATTGAGTGACCTGGCTGGAGAGAAATCACATTTTGTATTTGGGAGGTGTCTATCAGCAGGGACAGAATAAATAGGGCATGGAATAAATAGTCTTTTTCTGCTATCATTTCCTATACAGTTTTGATTCACCTCAGTGCCTCTCCTCGTGTACTATGCTTTTGAAGTTCTGCAAACTAAATGCATGACTGCACTTTTCTGAATGAAATCACATCTACCAAATTCTGGATCACATAGACTCCAACTTCCACCCATACACTCTCTCTTCAAATGTCCACTCACCCACCACCATCAATCCACTCCTCTCTTACCTTCCCTCCTCCAGCATCTATTGTTAGTCTTTCTTCCTATCCACCTGATCATTTATTATCCTTCCCCAGTTGACTCAGAGCCAAGCAGTCCTCTGGTCTGTGTTTTATAATTTTCTGTTAAATCTCAGTTGATAAAAACTATTCAATTAAAATCAGTGGCAGGTGTTACATGAGCATCTGATGTTTTAAAGGCAAATCTTGACCATGCCCTAATGTGGCAGAAAACCAAGGGACTGTTTGGTTACCAACTTTTTAAAAAGCATGTTCCTTGACCTGTATTGTGTTCCCATTCCTTCTGACTGAGATAAGAACAAATTCTGCATTGTCTGCACATAACAGCCATGATCCTCTCTAATTCATCAGGCTTGATCACACTAGAACTGCAACAGCCCTCAAGTTCTTTACGCTTTGGCTATGTCATCTTTTGTACCTGGCAAGACAATTCACCAGGATAAAGTTTGGCTCATAAAACACTTGAATTGCTCACATAGCTTAAGATGGAAGATCCATTAATGGAACAATGACAGATGGCATCACAGTGTGGAGGGCTTCAATTTTATGGAGTTTAAAGTACTGCATCTCCCATGTGGTTGTGACACCTTTTAACAAGTGAGCCATCTTGAATAACAGTGGATTCACTACTGGGACACCATACAACCAGCTGGCTTGAAAAAAGAAACTGAATGACAAACAAGATTGATGGCTGTAATATATATTTATCTTCCTTTGTAATTCCTTATCTTTTGTTAACTAGTCTTAGCTCTCAAGTAGAAGAGTAGATAAAGAAGTAGATACCAAAAACCATGGGAGGAGATCAGAGCACCATGGGAATAAGTACAGATTGAAAAAAAGAGGTCCCGCGACAGAGCCCTGAGCTACACCACCTGACTGTAGGATAGCAGTGGAGGAAGAGCCACCAGGGCATACATTAAAAGTGCAGTGGGAGAGAAGATGAAAACAACAAAAGAACAGAGCACCAAACTCCAAGTGAGGATAGCATAGCAAAGAGTAAGTGGTGATCATTGTGTCAAAAGCAGCAGATTGAGAAGAATGAGGCTAAAATACAGGCCTTTGGAGCTGGCCAGAACAGGTCATTGGAGACTTTAGCAAGGTCTGTTTCAGTTGAATGTAGAGGGCAAAATCTGGCTTGTAGTGGAGCAAGAATAGCTTGAAGTGGAGAAGTCAAGACAACGGCAGTGAACAGCACATTCATGGAGCTTGGATAAGAAGGGGAGGAGGGAAAAGGAGCAATAGTTGAAAAGGCAGGTAGGGTCAAATGAAAGCTTTTCCTTTTGGTTTTTTTTGTTAGGAGTGCTGTAGCTACAGTCTGTTTGAAAGTATCAGGAGCAGTTGCAACAGAAAGTAAAAGATTGAGATATGAGAGAAGGGATGATAGGAGGAGAGATAGTACCGAGTAAATGGGTGGGAATAGGATCCAAGGATCAGGTAGTGAGTTTGGAGGAGGAAAGAAAATGAGCCATTTCCTCTTCAGTGATTTCATAAAAGAAAAGATGGCAGGTGATGAAGGAAGATTGAGAGAACAACCACTGATACCATCTATGTCTTGAGTTCTCCAAAAGTTGGCTTTTGTTTTCCAAATGCCCAAATTGACTGCAGTGAGGCATGAACATTTAGACGCTTTTCTATAGCAGATTCTCGAGGTCAGCCAAGCCTGGGGTTTGGTATGCCTTACAGAATGAGGAATGGGAAGAACGAATCATAGTTACCTGATGCTAGGGTCCACCTTGGGAGTCAGCACCCAAGAAAAAGATCTAGGTGTCATTGTAGACAATAAGCTGACATTTTTTGCCCAGTGTGCAGTAGCGGACAAAAAAACAAGCAGGATGCTAGATATTATTAGGAAAGGGATAGTAAATAATACTAAGAATACTATAATAGAAACATGACAGCAGATAAAGGCCATATGACCCAACCACATAATGCCTCTCTATCGCTCCATGGTGCGACCTCACCTAGAGTACTGCATTCACTTCAGGTCACAGTACCTCAAAAAAGATAGAGGAATTAGAAAATGTTCAAAGAAGAGCAACCAAAATAATAAAGGAGATGCAACTCCTCTCATATGAGGAAAGGCTAAAGAGGTTAGGACTCTTCAACTTGGAAAAAGGACAGCTGAGAGGGAGATATGATTGAGGTCCACAAAATCCTGAGTGATGTAGAATGAGAAGTGAATCTATTTTTAACTCTTTCAAAAAGTACAAAGACTAGAGGACACTCAATGGAATTACATGAAAAGTCTTTTAAAACAAATAGGAGGAAATATTTTTTCACTCAACAAATAGTTAAGCTCTGGCACTCGTTGCCGGAAGATGCAATAATAAGCGGTTACTACTACTTAACATTTCTAGAGCACTACTAGGGTTACACAGCGCTGTACAAAGTAACGAATAAGGACAGTCCTTGCTCAGAAGAGTTAGTGTAAATGGGTTTAAAAAGGTTTGGACAAGTTCCTGGAGGAAAGTACATAGACTGGAGATAGACATGGGGAAGTCACTGTTTGCCCTGGGCTTGGTAGCATGGAATGTTGCTACCGTTTGAGTTTGTGCCAGTTACTTGTGACCTGGACTGACCACCACTGGAAACAGGATACTGATCTAGATGTACCATTGGTCTGACCAGTATGTTTTTTTTTTATGCTCTTATAAGAGTGTCCAGAGCAGAGGAGAGAATAGGGTTATAGTTAGAGACATTCTCATTGCCAGGCATGGATAACACTGAATGAAAAGCGATGAAACAGCAGTGGAGAGAGTACAAAGGTCAATAGCTTGAACATTCCTAAATGGATTAGTTGAGATTGGATGGGACTGGGGGGGGGGGAGAGGAGGGTGATTTAGTGTGAAAGTAATCAGATGATGGTCAGAGAGGGGAAGAACTAAGGTGGAGGAATTGGAGAGTGTGCAGTTGAAGACAAGATCAAAGCAGTGGCCATTCTGGTGAGTAGGGGTAGTGGAGCACAGCTGAAGATTGAATGAGGATTTCAAAGTGAGAAACTTAGAGGCATGAGGGATTAGTAGCATGAATGTTAAAATCCCCAAGCGTGAGGGAAGGAGATAAAGGTTCAAGAAAGAAGGAAAGCCAGGAGTCAAAGTCAGTGAGAAAGCAAGAAAGGAACTTATCGGGGGCAGGGGAGGGGGGGCCCAAGGACTGCTACTCAGAGAGGTAGTACAGTGGATAGATGGCTGGAGTGGACTTCAAAGGAAGAAAAGCAATGCGACTGAGGTGGAAGAAGTTGAAGCAGATGGTCCACCTTACTGATCAAAGCCTGCTATATAAAAGTAAGATAATATGCTTATTCTCAAACGCAACTGACTTTGCTAACTTGACTGTTGCTTTCCAGTACCTGGGTGGTAATAGAAAGCACTGATCAAGTCTCCTCCTGCTCGTCAACCCATACTGACTTTAATTGAAAACAAATTGGCAAAGTGGAAAGAACTATTGTACCCCAAGCAGTTTTCATAGCTCAACATGGCCAAATCAATTTGTATTTATTCGTTGCATTTGTATCCCACATTTTCCCACCTATGTGGCTAACAAGCACCAATCAAGAGTAAATAAACAATTGGTTACATAAATAACAAGTGTAACATAATGGATATAATCAATTCAATAAATCAGAAAACAGACAGATTATCAAGTGAGTAGTGATGTGTTGGAGTTCCTATTATTAATTATTATGATAAGTCTTGTTAAAAAGGAAAGTCTTTAATGATTTTCTAAAGTTGATAAGGTCATGAATATTTTTCAAATCAAGTGGTAATGCATTCCACAGCTGCGAGTCAATGTAAGAAAAGCAGGATGCATGGACTAGTTTGTATTTTAGAACTTTACAGCTACCCTCTTCTACCTGGTATATGAATTAAACATGTGCCAATTTCAGTCTGAATAATTTGTATTAAGCATGAACTTATGAAGTTTTGACCTCTAGCCAGTTTTTGATCCAAACATATGTTTCATAAAAAAGAAATTGTCTTTCTTATTTGTCATCTGCCTGCACTTCTAAAGACAGAGACCCGAATACTGAGGAGGGAAAGATAGAAGCTAAGTTGACTGCTGCTAATTCTCCCCCGTCCTTTAGGTTACATAATCCTTTCTTCTGTTAGTCAATAACGACAGTATGGTCCAGTTGGTCTAGAAATACCTTGTTCTATAAAAGAACCTTTTCTAAAAAAAAAAGAGTCAACAGATGAGCCTTATGTGTGGGTTGAAGGAGAGCAGAGGAGTTCGACCTAATTTGTTAAGCCAAAGTTGGGGCTAGTTTTTCCAGCTACTTGTTCCCCCCTCCCCCCACAAACAGGCATGTTTCATGGCAAGGGGAGCTGAGCTAAGTTGCATGGGTAGACATATAAATTTTTTTTTTTTACTTTATTAGTACATCAAGAACATTTGACACAAAGCAGCTTTCAAGGAACCAGAAACTGAAAGATCAATGATGCTGTGGAAAGGCAGCCTGAGGTCCACGGTAGCAGCCCATCAGATGCAGACGGTACAGAGAGTCAGTCATGATGTGGAGAAGCAGCTCAGTTTTCAGTTCTTCTTGGAGTTAAACCAGCTTGCCCGAGATTGCAAGGTCTTGTGCACTATATCCTTCCACTGCTGGTCCGACATCTGCTGAGCCCAGGTCGGGACTCCCAGTGACGGCAGTTTAACTTCAGTCATAGTTCGCATCACCAGTTGCACGTGCTCTGCAATATTTTGCATTAGTTAGGAATAAAACCATCTCTAACTTCTCTCTCAACCCCCCTTCTTTATACTCCATTTCAGAACTAAGTAGAGGAGTTACAGTGGTAGGTCTAAGATGGCATAAAACTGCTCCTAGCACGCACAGGGGCCCTTTTACTAAAACGCATAAAGTACATCAATTTGGAGCTACCGCGTGTCCCGGACAGTAATTCCATTTTTTACACGTGTCCGATATGCACGGCAGAAAATATTTTTTATTTTCTACCGTGTGGCACGTAACTGGATGGTAAATCGACAGTGTACACATGCTGACGATTACTGCCCAGTTAACGAGCAAGACCTTACCATGAAGTCAATGGGTAGTGGAGGTCTTGGGCCCAAAATGGACATGCGCCAATTTTTATTTTGCTGCACGTCCATTTTGGCAAAAAAAAAAAAAGGCCTTTTGTTGTAGGCGCGCTGAAAAATGGACCTGCGCGCGTCCAATGCACGCACCTACAACAGCACAAGCCATTTTTCAGTGCACCGTAGTAAAAGGACCCCACAGTAAGAAAGTAGTGAAACCCTCAAAAGGCATCAGCAGCAACAATGCCAGGGGATAGAGGAGCACCTCATGGACATTGGGCTGATGCCAGTACTTTAGAGGAAGTAGCGATGGCCTAGTGCTCACAACAATGATCCCATTGCCACTGACAGTCAATTTATATCCCACTGTGAGCTGCCTACTTAGACTGTAAAATCTTTGGGGCAGGGATTTATCACCATTGTACAGCTATAGAATAAGTATTATTACAACCAAATAGCAGGACACAACACATGCACATGGGGAGGAGTCTGAAAGAGCACCTCATGGGCAAGGGGGGGGGGGGGGGGGACGACTTAGAAAGCAGATATTTCACATGGTGGATAGGGGAAACTGAAGAAGTGTCTCAAGAACATGGGGAAGGGAGGGGGCAAATGCATGCTAGGCTGATATAGAGTAGAACACCATTATTTAATTTTGTTTGATTTATTTTTCATCAGTTGGATATCACTGCTCTGTATATACTTTCCGGTAACTTCAGTACAGCATATATAATGGGAAGGAAGGTGGGCTTTGATTTTTGACTCGTTGCCAGTGTTTATTATATTTTCTATGAACTGCCTCAAGTAGATCCTTTGTGTCTTTAAGAGACTATGAAGAATACAAACTGTCTGTATTAATAAAGTTTCTTGAGTTGCAACATCATTTTCCCATTGAACCTGGCAAGATTGTTCTCAATCTGATCAGGAAAAACTTAACTATTCCAGCATTGGATGTTACCAACTACAGACCAGTGGCCTCAATTCCATACTTTGTCAAGATTATTGAGCCGATGATTTAGATCAATTTAATGTCCTAGACATTTCTCAATCAGGCTTCCGTGCTTTCCATACTACAGAAATGTATTATGTACTTTGTTTTCACAACTTAAACAACTTATTAGCGTTGGTGATCGGGCTTTAATAATGCATTCGATCTAACATCGCATGATGTTCTCTTGCAGAAATTAGACAGTATTGGAATATCGGGTCGCATCCTGAAGTGGTTTAGGGGCTTTGGTTAAGATGCAGGGTGAGCTTTCAGATGGGTGGCTGCCCAGTTGTGAGGTGCCTCAGGGCTCCCTGCTGTCACCTCTTTTATTTAATGTGTAATCATCTCTAGGATTTTCACTGGACAAGCTTGGTTACAAAACTTATATATATGTTCATGACATGAAGATACTGTTTCCAATTAGATCTAAACTAGTGGATTTACTATCAGAAGTCACAAGATCACATCTTTTATTGGTACTTGGAATGGGTAAGAATTTTCTGCAGCTTAATAAGGAAAAGAACAAGTTTCTGCTGATTGGGAAAGATGTTGAGGTTAATGATTTCACATTTATACTGAATACAACAACATACACACTAGAAAGATCAATTAAGATTTCAGGGGTTATTATCGATTGTAAGATGACCATGATGGCACACATAAATCATTTCACAAAGAGTTGTTTTTGGTTAATGCAGAAATTGAGAAGAATTAGAAAATATATTGTTTGAACAGTTTCAGTTGGTAGTTCAGTCTTCAAAATTTGAGTAAACTAGATTATTGCAATATAGTTTATTTGGGGGTGGCTAAGAATCTTTTAAAACGGTTGCAAACTATACAAAATACTGCATTTGTTTGGTCTTTTCACTCCATTTTATGTAATGACTTCCAGTTGAGGACCGGATTATGTTTAAATTAGCTAGTGTAGTTTCCAAAATATTGGACAGAGCTATACTGGGTTATATGATGACATTAATATGCAGGCTAGTATATGGAAGAATGCATCTTACATGACATTCCAATTTTTTTAACATTTTCCAGCCCAAAAGTTATTCACTACTGGAAATTAATTTTAGACAACGTTTGTGTGTGAGGCAGCAGCTTTTTGGTCACACCTTCCAACTGGAATTAAAGCCTTGTCTAGTTTTAAGAGTGAAAAGTTGAGCAGCTGGGCATCAGGTGCAGTGAACCCATGGGGGTAGACAGCAATGGAAAAAATATGAACCACACTGGCTGAGACAGTGTGAGCAGAAAGAGCAAGGACCTGCACTGCCTAAAACAGAACCAGAACAATAACCCACTTGAGCCAAGACAGCACCATAGTAGCTGAACAACTAATCTGTGTAAGTCACTCTACGTGAAACACTGGAGCAGTCCACTTGGGCTGAGAAATCAATGTATGCGAGAGCAGTTTAAAAGATCAGTGGCAATGCAGACCAGGAGATCAAGCTGAAGCTGGAAGATGACTAGGTAGTAAACTGCTAGGATGGAGAAGGGAGGTGGCTGGCCTAGGAGATATGTAACCTCATGACCGGGCAAAGGAGGGTTTCTCTCTTTCTTTAAGGGAGTAGCAGCTTTTATCATGTTTCTCCATGTTCTTCTGCGCTAGATGAGTGGGTGGGGGGGGGGTTCTTTTAACTAATATTAAACAAACTATATTTTATGTTATTAACATACATAATTTTTAGTAAAAAAAAAAAAGGTTTGTGGAGTGACCATCTGTAAAAGTAAAACAAACAATCTAATCTCAGGTGGACCCCTCCCTCGGATTATCAATCTCTGTGGGTAAGGGAGGAGCAGAGATGTAATGACAGTATTGCTGGGTGTATAACATATACAGTGGTGGAAATAAGTATTTGATCCCTTGCTGATTTTGTAAGTTTGCCCACTGACAAAGACATGAGCAGCCCATAATTGAAGGGTAGGTTATTGGTAACAGTGAGAGATAGCACATCACAAATTAAATCCGGAAAATCACATTGTGGAAAGTATATGAATTTATTTGCATTCTGCAGAGGGAAATAAGTATTTGATCCCCCACCAACCAGTAAGAGATCTGGCCCCTACAGACCAGGTAGATGCTCCAAATCAACTCGTTACCTGCATGACAGACAGCTGTCGGCAATGGTCACCTGTATGAATGATTCACTGAGTCTGTGGACAGGTGTCTGTCAGACTCTAACCTCTACAAAATGGCCAAGAGCAAGGAGCTGTCTAAGGATGTCAGGGACAAGATCATACACCTGCACAAGGCTGGAATGGGCTACAAAACCATCAGTAAGACGCTGGGTGAGAAGGAGACAACTGTTGGTGCCATAGTAAGAAAATGGAAGAAGTACAAAATGACTGTCAATCGACAAAGATCTGGGGCTCCACGCAAAATCTCACCTCGTGGGGTATCCTTGATCATGAGGAAGGTTAGAAATCAGCCTACAACTACAAAGGGGGAACTTGTCAATGATCTCAAGGCAGCTGGGACCACTGTCACCACGAAAACCATTGGTAACACATTACGACATAACGGATTGCAATCCTGCAGTGCCCGCAAGGTCCCCCTGCTCCGGAAGGCACATGTGACGGCCCGTCTGAAGTTTGCCAGTGAACACCTGGATGATGCCGAGAGTGATTGGGAGAAGGTGCTGTGGTCAGATGAGACAAAAATTGAGCTCTTTGGCATGAACTCAACTCGCCGTGTTTGGAGGAAGAGAAATGCTGCCTATGACCCAAAGAACACCGTCCCCACTGTCAAGCATGGAGGTGGAAATGTTATGTTTTGGGGGTGTTTCTCTGCTAAGGGCACAGGACTACTTCACCGCATCAATGGGAGAATGGATGGGGCCATGTACCGTACAATTCTGAGTGACAACCTCCTTCCCTCCGCCAGGGCCTTAAAAATGGGTCGTGGCTGGGTCTTCCAGCACGACAATGACCCAAAACATACAGCCAAGGCAACAAAGGAGTGGCTCAGGAAGAAGCACATTAGGGTCATGGAGTGGCCTAGCCAGTCACCAGACCTTAATCCCATTGAAAACTTATGGAGGGAGCTGAAGCTGCGAGTTGCCAAGCGACAGCCCAGAACTCTTAATGATTTAGAGATGATCTGCAAAGAGGAGTGGACCAAAATTCCTCCTGACATGTGTGCAAACCTCATCATCAACTACAGAAGACGTCTGACCGCTGTGCTTGCCAACAAGGGTTTTGCCACCAAGTATTAGGTCTTGTTTGCCAGAGGGATTAAATACTTATTTCCCTCTGCAGAATGCAAATAAATTCATATACTTTCCACAATGTGATTTTCCGGATTTAATTTGTGATGTGCTATCTCTCACTGTTACCAATAACCTACCCTTCAATTATGGGCTGCTCATGTCTTTGTCAGTGGGCAAACTTACAAAATCAGCAAGGGATCAAATACTTATTTCCACCACTGTATCACTGGTTCCCAAACGTGTCCTGGGGGCTTCCCAACCAGTCAGGTTTTCAGGATATTCACAATGAAGACTTATCAGATACTAGTACAAGAGGCCCGTTTCCAACAGAAAGGAAACGGGCGCTAGCAAGGTTCCAGGGCCCCCTCCCTGCCTCCGAGTTCCACGCCCCCCCCTACCTGCCTCCCTCCCTCTCCTCCGAGTTCCAGGCACCCCTCCCCTTTGAGTTTCAGGACCCGCCCCTCCTCCTCCTCCTCCTCCCCCACTTCAAAAGGTGTCTCCCAGCACAATAAATAAATAGTCTGCAAGGCTAGGATGAGAAGGATAAATCCATCTGGAATGAGTAAATAGGGCGCAGTGAGGAGGAGGAGGGCGAAGGCAGAGCGATCTAGGCAAGTCGTCCTCCTCTTCCCAGAGCAATAAATAAATCCAGCTCGGTGGGGGATACGGGGAAGGGCAGCGTCTCCTCCCTGTCGTTGCGGGGCGCTTGCCACTTCTCCTCCTGGGGCGACCAATGTCCTTCGCTCTTCTCCAAGCTTGGGCACAGCACCGTCATTCAGGCCTCGCTGCCTCCTCTTCTTCCTTCTGGTGGTTTCTTTTTAGTCTCTGACTCCCAGGGAGGGGGGAGGAATGGACGGCTGCAAAGGGAAGGAAACGGAGCAGAGCGAGGGGGGGCTGATGGACAGCCAGTGCTGAGGAGCCACCGTCGCCTAAAGGCCGGACATGGGCACTCCTCCCGCCGCAGCGGCCGTCGGTGTCGCTGGCCGTCCTTTTGCTGGACTCTCTCCGCTTCCTGCCTCCTCCTGAGATGCATTGCGGTTTCCCAGGCAACACGGTGACATCACCGGAAGGCGTCAGACATTACGAACCGGGCTTCAACTTCCTGGCAGTCAGCTTCAGAACGTTGGAGGTGCGAATTATTATAGTAGATTTGCATGCAGTGAAAACAGAGTAAAATATTCATTGTGGATATCCTGAAGTCGACTGGTTGAGGAGCTGCCAGGGAAACAACAGAGCAACCAATCTGCAAACTCCAATGTGAAAACAAACCAAGCAGATCAATGAGAAATACCAACTGATTTTATTGATGATCACACAAACTAAAAGCAATGCCCGACACAGGCCGTGTTTCGCCCACATAAGGGGGGAAAAAAACCCCTCTTGGACAAGGCACCGTAAAACATGAAAAACCAACAGTGATAAAACTTCTAGCAGAAATGCTCTCCAGAAGATGGCAACGTGCTCAGAGAAATCAATATTGCTTTTTTTTTGCCGCTGACGCAGCCCTTATGAACAGCTCCAAGGCCAGGTTTGGGAACCACTGCTATACAGGAATATGTGGAAGAGTGAGGAACCTGAGGGCAAGAAGGAGCTAGCAAGAAAAGTAGAGGGCTAGGTTTTGGGGGGAGAAATGTTGATTTCCTTAGATCGTTTATAATTCATTTGCTGTAAACTGCTTAGATGTGTTGCAATATGCAGTATATGAAAGGTGGAATAAAACAACACACATTTTACCATATTCTGCATTTCAGGTTTGTATGGAAGAAGAAACTAAGTCCTACAGGATTTACCTGCATCCATGGGGATGGAGTTCCGACCTTCTTCTGCTTTTTCTTCCTCTTCTTCCTCCTCGCTATCTACTGGAGGATCAGGGAGATGCAGTCTCAAAGCCTGAAGAAGAGAAGCAGTGTGAGACCTTCTCTTCAACACACAACCCTTCCTACTGCAAGTGCTCAGTCGCACACATACATACACATGCAGCTCAAAGGAGTGTGGCACTCCTCTCCTGCATTGGTGAATTACCCCCCCCCCCCCCCCCCCAAGGCAGGCAGCTCACCTGCGTAACCCCAAGTTCTTTAAAATGATGCCATTAAGGGGTTCAAGCTGCCATATAAAAGAAAAAAGCCCCTATATGGCAGCTTGAACCCCCAGCAGTAGGTGAGGAAGGCTTCTGGCACCCTGAGCTTGTGCTCACCTGGTCCAAGCCTTGGACAGCCCTGGTTGCCGGACAGCCTTTCTGGCTACTGGTACCCAATCACACACATCACTTGTGTGCTGCTGACTGGAAAAAGACAGGCCGATTCTGCTGCTGCTCTACCTGTTCTCTTAACTCCGTTTCCAGGGCTTCCTTTCCATTTATTTCTTTACTTTCCTCCTTTCTTCTTCATTTCTTGCCCTCCATCCATGTCCAGCAACCCTCCTCTCCCCTCCAGCCATTAATGTCCAGCCACCCTCCTCTCTCCCCTGCCCTCCCCTCCAGCCACCCTCCTCTCCCCCCTGCCCTCCCAGCGGCAGGCCTCGCTCCCACCCAGCACCAGGCAGGCAGGCAGGCAGGCCTCCCTCCCACCCAGCACCAAGCCTTCCTCCCTCCCACCCAGCACCAGGCCACCCACCCAGGCCTGCCACCCAGCACCAAGCACCAGGCCTGCCACCCACCCAGTACCAGGCCTCCCACCCAGCACCAGGCCTGCCTGCCTCCCTCCCACCCAGCACCAAGCCTCCCTCCCTCCCACCCAGGACCAGGCCACCCACCCAGGCCTGCCACCCAGCACCAGGCCTGCCACCCACCCGGCAGCAGGCACAAGGCCACCCACCCACCCGGCACCAGCCCGCCCGGCCTCCATCCCTCTCTCCCTCCGAGCACGAAAGTCTTCCCTTGTCCGAGTTAAGGCGGCGTCAGCAGTAGCAGCGAAAAGCGTGCTCCTGGTTCGGCGCGCCTTCAGCCTTCCGTCTCTCAAACTCTGGTCCCGCCCTAACAGGAAATCCACGACCACTTGAACTTCAAGAAATCACTAAAAACCTACCTCTTCAAAAAGGCCTACCCCAACAACCCCACGTAACCCTCTTCACCTACCAACACAGCATGACTATGATCGAACAGGACATCACGCAATCTTCATCCATTCCAACCCTCCCCTTATACCTCATACGATCACTGTACAACTTTGTACAGTGAAACCTCGGTTTTCGTCGATAATTTGTCCGAAAAATAATCGATGAAAACCGAAACCGACAAAAACCGAGGCAACAAGCAATTTTTCTTCTAAACGACGAAATGTTTCTCCTTAAAGAGCTGGCGATTTTGTACAGGCACTCAACCAGAAGCAGCAGTGTGACCCCACAACTGGAAACAACGCCTCAGAAGAACGACCCGTGAGAACACAAAATTAGCAGCCTGGGCACGCCGTCAAAATCCGAGGTGACCGACGAAAACCGAGACAAAAATTTCACAAAAAAAAACCAAAACGATAATCGAAAACGACAAAATCCGAAGTCAACGAAAACCGAGGTTTCACTGTATTTGTTATCCACCAACTGGGCAAACGCCTTTGATGGTACAAATGCAACAAATAAATAAAATCCACTACTTATTTCTAGGATAAGCAGCATAAAATGTACGAGCTGCGTACGTCTAGTAGCGCTATAGAAATGAGAAGTAGTAGTAGTAGTATTATACTGTTTTGGGATCTTGCTCGGTACTTATGACCTGGATTAGCCACTGTTGAAAACAGGATACTGGGTTGATGGACGTTCAGCCTGTCCCAGTATGGCAATGCTTATGTCCTTAAAGGATCATAAATAGAAAAATGAAGATAACAGAACTGGGAATCTCAGTAAGTTAAGCTAGGCTTGTACCACAACATGGGAGAAAAACAGAAATCCATTTCCTTTTTATTGGACAAACTACAGGCATCAGATACATACTTCCCCAAGCTAACATATTGCACTTCAATTCAAAATAAAACACTTTCTACCTTTGCTGTCTGGTCATTTTATTTTTCCCCAAGCATGTTGGTCCCGGTTTCTTTTTCCTGCTTTACTATCTTCTGCTCTTCTTCCAGCGTGTGCTGTCCATTTGTCCTCTCTCCAATTTCATTCCCTCCACTTCCCCCCCCCCCCCCCACCATAGGGCAGTTTGTGTCCCTCCACTTTCTTCCCCACCCCCAGCTATGTGTCACTTCTTCCCTACACCACACCACCCCTCTAGTCCAGGGGCTCCCTGTCTCCGATCCCCAAACCACCCCTATAATCCAGCAAGTCCTTGTCCTCTTATGATCCTGCAGCTCTGTCCCCCTCTTCTCCCCTCGATGGTCCAGGAGCTCCAGGTCTTCTCTCCACCCCGATGGCCCATCAGCTCTGTGTCCTCTCCTCCCCCCCCCCCCCCGATGGTCTAGCAGCTCCATGTGCCCTCTCGTCCTCCCCCAATAGTCCAGCAGCTCCGTGTCCCCTCTCCACACTCTAGCAGCTATGTCCCTTCTCTGCCCCCTTCCTCCCAAAAGAAGTGCAACCTCAGTTCTCAGAGCAGCAGCTGGGAGAGGAGAGCACAGGCAGCAGGAAACGGTCTGGCGGACAAGATGCAGCTATACTAACCCTAATGCCGCATCTCCTGTTTCCTGCTGCCTGAGCTCTCCTTTCCCAGCCGCTGCTGTTTCCACAAGCTGGTCCTGTGACACACGAGTTGAGAACTGCTGCTCTAAATGTTTGCCTAGGCCTTAATCCAGCCCTATCTGGATACAAGACTCACCTCCCTGTCTGTATTCCTCGTTCTCTTTGCTGGAGGCTGGGCTTTTCCCTGCATATCCTATGCCGGTTCTTTCCTCCAGATACAGATCTTGTTCTCTTATATGGTTCTAGATGGAGGACTCAGTCATCCGTCTCTCTCTTAGATGTAACCTGCAATAAAGATTAGGCTCATCTCCCTGTCCCTTACCTGTAATCTTTCCTGGATGCTGGGCTCTGCTTCACTTTCCTCATCCTGCTCTGAATAACCGCTGTTTTCTCCTGTCCCCTGCTCAGGTTCCTGATTCAGTGGTTGGTAGCAGTATCCATCATTCATTCCATCCTCCTCTTCCTCATTCTGTTCTTCATTTTCTTCAGGATCCTCATTGTTCCAGTCTGTAATTGTCTCATGAGGGACCGGTGCCTCCGCATCATCACTTGAGTTTGGAAAGATCCTCTCTGGGCCCATTGTCTTTCCTGCTGGTTCCTCAACTTCCATACAAGGTCTCCTGAGACCTGGCCAAAAGAAAGAGACAGAGCAGTCCATGAGCTGAACACCCTTAAGAGATAAATAGATAACTGTGAGGAAGCGGCATGGGCCCTCCCCCACCTGAGCAAGAGGAAAGAAAAGTGACCAATAAACTAAACACCTCTTTGCCTGAGCGAACTGAAAGAAAATGCAAGTTAATGGTCAGAAAACGGCAAAATTTGGTGAGAAACAGAATTCAATATAGGTTCTCTCTGTGATATTTATGTAATACAAATAAAACAGAGAAAACCTATTAGAACACAGGCAAATGGTCGTGGAGGAGTGGCCTAGTGGTTAGGGTGGTGGACTTTGGTCCTGGGGAACTGAGGAACTGAGTTCGATTCCCGGCACAGGCAGCTCCTTGTGACTCTGGGCTGCCACATAGAGCCTGCCATGAGTGGGAAAGCGTGGGGTACAAATGTAACAAAAAAAATATATCAGTAGATCAAATTTATCAAAACCCAATGTCTGCCACTGGTGTTTTAAGTACATCAAGTACACTCAACACCCCTATCTGCATAGCAAGCAGCTCTTGATCTAAATGAAAAGTGGTGTCTGCCACTGGCTGATAACTTATACAGGCAGCTATATGCGTTAACAGCTCACTTGCTTTCCCAAATTGTTAAATCACATGCAGGAAAGACTGAGCATCCAAACGGCAGATGAAATTTAATGTGGACAACTACAAAGTGATGCACATAGGGAAGAATTTTATTTTTGTTACATTTGTACCCTGCGCTTTCCCACTCATGGCAGGCTCAATGCGGCTTACATGGGGCAATGGAGGGTTAAGTGACTTGCCCAGAGTCACAAGGAGCTGCCTGTGCCTGAAGTGGGAATCCAACTCAGTTCCTCAGGACCAAAGTCCACCACCCTAACCACTAGGACACTCCTCCACTCCAATTTAAATTATAGATACACAATGCTAGATTCCACATTAGGACAACACATTGCAATCGTCTGTTCAGTGTGTAGCAGCAACAGGCAAAAAAGCAAACAGAATGTTTCATTTTCTCTTTCCTAAAAATTCCTAACAAAGAATAACATAATGCCTCTGTATCATTCCATGGTGTGCCTGCACCTCAAGTATCGTGTGCAAAGCTAGTCACTGCAATTCACCTCAAAAAATACATGGCTGAACAACTCATACCAGCAAAGGCTAAAGAGCTTAAGGAAGGATTTTTTTTTTTTTTTTTTTGGGGGGGGGGGGGGGGGGGGGGTCATCATTTCATGTGCTAGAGAAGCTGGGAGGACAACATTAATCAGTAATAAAACTGTGGTGCACAACCTAAATTTCAAGTTTTTACGATATCTAAGGCTCCCTCTGTCACGAAATGCTTAACCACCCACCTGGGGTTACCCTGCAGCCACTTAGAGGGTCTATCCCCAGCACAACTCAGGCCCACCTGCACCTGCCATTCATGCTCTACACTAGCATCATCCTCTCACTGACTGGGTCACAACCACCTCTGGGCGAGTCTCCCACTCTCAAATTATCCCCAGTGATTTCTAGGTTACTGGGCCACGTTCACAATGGTCCCACAGTTCCAGGATACACTCAAAGACCCAACACACAAAGCACCAGGATTGTTTATCAGTCCAGACAGAAAGGCAATAAACTAAATATTGTTTACTGTCTTTTAAAAATTGAACAATTAAATAAAAATACTGCAATTAGCAAACAATAACAAGCAACTGAAATATGGATCAATTATAACACTAAACAATGGCTTACTTCCTAGAAAGTACCTGGGAAGATCAGGATATATAATTCACCGAGCCTCAGCAAAGAGATCTGTCTCTCTTTTCACCTGGGCTAAGACTGGAGGCAAAATCAGTATACTCTAAAGGAAATGAGATCCTGGGCTAATCAGTGCCCAGTAAGTATACTGCTTCTTGCTTCCTGTCTGTGTCAAACTAAAGAGAGAACATTTTTTTTTCTCTGTAACAGCTTTATGGCAAAGAAACACCACCTGCTGGCGAAGTAGGAGAAATACACTTCAGGACTTAAGGCACGAAAATATCCAATACATTTTACAGGCTTAACAAACACTATTTCTTCACACCATCCAATAAATCATTTTTTTTTAAATGCAGGCAGACAGTACCCCTAAAGCCAAATTGGGAGAAGAGCAATTTAAATCAGGAACAGAGTGTAGGAGCCTTTATCTTGGAGGAAAAGGGAAGACAATGGAACTTGACAGCAGAGCATTCAGCATTGGTTCACTCCAACAGGTACTTAACTACTTCTCTGACAAACTCAACAGCATTGTTTAAATTGGATGTCATCGACAAGGTAACATAGAGGCATATTTTCAAAGCACTTAGCCTTCCAAAGTTCCATAGAAACCTATGGAACTTTGGAAGGCTAAGTGCTTTGAAAATATGCCTAATAGTAACATAACATAGTAGATGACAGCAGAAAAAGACCTGCACGGTCCATCCAGTCTGCCCAACAAGATAAACTCATATGTGTTACTTTTTATGTACACCCTACTTTCATTTGTACCTGTCCTCTTCAGGGCACAGACCGTATAAGTGTGCCCAGCACTATCCCCGCCTCCCAACACCGGCTCTGCCACCCAATCTCAGCTAAGCTCCTGAAGATCCATTCCTTCTGAACAGGATTCCTTTATGTTTATCCCACGCATGTTTGAATTCCGTTACCATTTTCATTTCCACCACCTCCCGCGGGAGGGCATTCCAAGCATCCACCACTCTCTCCGTGAAAAAGTACTTCCTGACATTTTTCTTGAGTCTGCCCCCCCCATTCAATCTCATTTCATGTCCTCTCGTTCTACCGCCTTTGCATCTCCGGAAAAGGTTCGTTTGCGGATTAATACCTTTCAAATATTTGAACATCTGTATCATATCACCCCTGTTTCTCCTTTCCTCCAGAGTATACATGTTTAGGTCCGCAAGTCTCTCCTCATACGTCTTGTAACGCAAATCCCTTACCATTCTCGTAGCTTTTCTTTGCACCGCTTCAATTCTTTTAAAATCCTTAGCAAGATATGGCCTCCAAAACTGAACACAATACTCCAGGCGGGGCCTCACCAACAACTTATACAGGGGCATCAACACCCCCTTTCTTCTGCTGGTCACACCTCTCTCTATACAGCCTAACAACCTTCTAGCTACGGCCACCGCCTTGTCACACTGTTTTGTCGCCTTCAAATCCTCAGATACTATCACCCCAAGATCCCTCTCCCCGTCCGTACCTATCAGACTCTCACCGCCTAACACATACATCTCCCATGGATTTCTAGTCCCTAAGTGCATCACTTTGCATTTCTTCGCATTGAATTTTAATTGCCAAACCTTAGACCATTCTTCTAGCTTCCTCAGATTCTTTTTCATGTTTTCCACTCCCTCCCGGGTGTCCACTCTGTTACAGATCTTTGTATCATCCGCAAATAGGCAAACTTTACCTTCTAACCCTTTGGCAATGTCACTCACAAATATATTGAACAGAATTGGCCCCAGCACCGATCCCTGAGGCACTCCACTACTCACCTTTCCCTCCTCCGAGCGAATTCCATTCACCACCACCCTCTGGCGTCTGTCCGTCAACCAGTTCCTAATCCAGCTCACCACTTCGGGTCCTATCTTCAGCCCATCCAGTTTATTTAAGAGCCTCCTGTGGGTTGGTTTCTTCAGTCCAGAAGCAGGAAGAGCGCACTGAAGGAGACTCAGATGAGCAGCTTGGAAAATGTGCTTACCATCTACGGCAGTAAAATATCAATCAGCTGGAGAGGAGATGCAAGCTGTTTGAGGACAGAAAAGAGTATGCAAATAGCTCTTGCCGCAATAATTAGAGGTTTGTAGGTGTTCACGAAAAAGCAGAGGAACAAATGCAGAGGAGTTTCTCACAAGATGTCTGCCAGGAGCTTTGGACCTTGTGCAGAAAGTCAATCACCTGAAGACTGACCTTGCATGTTGGATATCTGCACCTGCATTAAGTCTCCCATGGCAAGCCATGCACCCTCATGCTGTGCTTACACAACGTCGCCAAGACAGATCGCAGAGGTGGCTCAACTACAAAGAGCTCTTTTTTGAGAGCCAAAGAATTTTTATATTTGAGGATTTGTCTACAGCATTACGGAAACAGCAGCAGGGATTTGTGAAAGTTGAGCAAATAAAATAATGCCTTGCTCTATCCTGCATGACTTCAAATTCTAAATGTTGATCAGATGGTCATGGAGGAGGTGAAAAAGTATTTGGATTTTAGCCCAATGCCGTTAAGTCCTCAACACAGACTGCAAGAACCTGCACTTCCTATCTATGCACATCATGAACTGTTTGAACCGAAGAACACTTGGCCATCTCCTCATTAAGAGATGTGGAGGTATTTGAACAGATGCCCATAGCTTTCTGTGGGGTTGGGTTTTTTTTGAGGGGGGGGGGGGTGGAATCTCTAACTTTCCTAATTCAATGGCAGTTTGGAATCCTCATGGCTGTGGTTGAAGCAACTATTGGGAATCAAACAGTGTGCATGAGGAACTCTGAATTAGTTTAGTAATTTTGCTTTTATATTCTCTTTTATTTAAAAAAACCCCCAAAAACCTGAAGGGTGGCCAATGTAATGCCGATTTTTAAAAAAAGGTTCCAGGGTGATTACAGACCGGTAAGCCTGACTTCAGTGCCAGGGAAAATAGTGGAAACTACTATAAAGAATAGAATTACGGAACACAAACATGGTTTAATGGGCCAGATTCAGCATGGGTTTATTTCGTTATTTCTTTGAAGGCGTGGATAAAGACGAGCCAGTTGATGCAGTGTATCTAGATTGTCAGAAAACTTTTGACAAAGTTCCTCATTAGAAACTCATGAGAAAATTTTAAAAAATACATAGGATGGGAAACAATGTCCTTTTGTGGATTAGGAATTGATTATTTGACAGAAAACAGGGGGTAAGGTTAAATGGCCATTTTTCTCAATGGAGGAAGGTGAATAGTGGAGTGCCACAGGGATCTGTACTGGGACTGGTGCTATTTAACATATTTATAAATGATCTGGAAAACAGGATGAGCGAAGTGATTAAATTTGAAGGTGACACAAAACTATTCAAAGTTGTCAATACACGTGCGGATTGTGAAAAATTTCAAGAAAAACTTAGGAAATCGGAAAACTGGGCATCTAAATGGCAGATAAAATTTAATGTGAACAAATGCAAAGTGATGCACATTGGGAAAAATAATCCGAATCATAGTTACCTGATGCTAGGGTCCACCTTAGGGGGTTGGCACCCAAGAAAAAGATCTAGGTGTTATTGTAGAGAATACCATGGAATTTTGTGTGTGGCGGTGGCCAAAAAGAAACAGGATGCTAGGAATTATTAGAAAAGGCATGGTAAATAAGACCAAAAACAGTATAATGCCTCTGTATCACTCCATGGTGTGACCTTATCTCCGAGTACTACATTCAATTATGGTCACTGTATCTCAAAACAAAAACAAACAAAAAAAAGGCATGGAGGGGCATTTTCGACAGGGGATGCCCATCTCTGAGGACGGTGCAGCGAAGGGGCGGGGCCAACCGTATTTTCGAACAAGATGGGCGATCATCTTTCGTTTCGATAATACGGTCGGGGGTGCTCAAATCTCAACATTTAAGTCAACATTAAAGATGGTCAACCTAAATGCTGAGATCGCCAGATTTAGAGATGGACGCCCTTGGTTTTCGCTGATAATGGAAACCGATGGCGCCCATCTCAAAAACGAACAAATCCAAGGCATTTGGTCGTGGGAGGAGCCAGGATTCCTAGTGTACTGGTCCCCCTCACATGCCAGGGCACCAACCCTAGGGGGCACTACAGTGGACTTTGCAAATTGGTCCCAGGTGCATAGCTCCCTTACCCTTGTGTGCTGAGCCCCCCAAAACCCACTCCCCACAACTATACACCACTACCATAGCCCTAAGGGGTGAAGGGGGGCACCTACATGTGGGTACAGTGGGTTTTGAAGGGCTCCCATTTTCCACCACAAGTATAACAGGTAGGGGGGGATGGGCCTGGGTCCGCCTGCCTGAAGTCCACTGCACACACTAAAACTGCTCCAGGGACCTGTATACTGCTGCGATGGACCCGAGTATGACATTTGAGGCTGGCAAAAAAAGTTTTTAAAGTTGTTTTTTTTGAGGGTGCGAGGGGGTTAGTGACCACTGGGGGAGTCAGGGGAGGTGATCCCCGATTCCCTCTGGTGGTCATCTGGTCAGTTCAGGCACTTTTTTGGGACTTGGACCTGAAAAAAAAAGGGACCAAATAAAGTGGACCAAATTCTCACCAGGGATGCCCTTCTTTTTTCCCATTATCGGCCGAGGGCGCCAATCTCTTAAGCACGCCCCTGTCCCGCCTTCGCTACCCTTCTGACACGCTCCCGGGAACTTTGGCCGTCCTGGCGACCGAAAGCAGTTGGCGCCGGCCAAAATTGGCTTTTGATTATACCGATTTGACCGCCTTTAGGAGATCGCCGGCCATCTCCAGATTTGTGTCGGAAGATGGCCGGCCATCTCCTTCGAAAATAAGCTGGATAGTGGAATTAGAAAGGGTTCAAAAAAGAGCGACCAAAATGATACAGGGAATGGAACTCCTCTCATGTGAGGAAAGGCTAAAGAAGTTAGGGCTCTTCAGTGTGGAAAAAAGATGGCTTGGGGGGGGGGGGGGATATGATTGAGGTCTACACAATCCTCAGTGGTTTTGAATGGGTAGAAGAGAATCAGTTTTTTACTCTTTCAAAAAGTACAAAGACTAGGGGACACTTAGTGAAGTTACAAGGAAATTTTATTTTTTTAATAAATCATCTTTATTGGCATATCCAAAAGAAGTACATCAAACACCAGGAAACATAATTCTGCTCATTATATACACTAAACAAAATATATATACTAAATACCACTTTTATCCACATGTGGGACGCACATTTCGAGAAGTGTCAAGAGTGTGATTTATGTGACAGTAAGGCAGACTGGAAGGACTGTTCAGGTCTTTATCTGCCGACACTCACTACGAATCTTCCATTAAAATTAGTAACCGATTCAGTAAGACCGTTTAATTCTTGTTTAATATTAGATAGGCTAATATGTAAGGCTATGACCCACAATCTCCTTTACATGGGATAGCAAATTTTTCTGTACTTCTGTTTTGCATGTCACCACCATATTGGGATCCACAGGTGGTGTAGGCCTCACTTTTTCCTCGCTTTTTTCCCCCAGCCTTAGCAGTCATACTCACCATTGGTTTGTTTAGATATTTGTCCATACAGTGACCCGGAGGTTCTATTTCATCTGTATATCCAGGTTAGTTACATAGTAACATAGTAGATGACGGCAGAAAAAGACCTGCATGGTCCATCTAGTCTGCCCAACAAGATAAACTCATATGTGCTACTTCTCGTGTATACCTTACCTTGATTTGTATCTGCCATTTTCAGGACCCAGACCGTAGAAGTCTTGCCCAGCACTAGCCCCATCATCCAAACACCAGCCCCGCCTCCTAATCTCGGTTAAGCTTCTGAGGATCCATTCCTTCTACACAGGATTCCTTTATGTTTATCCCACGCATGCTTGAATTCCGCTACTGTTTTCATCTCCACCACCTCCCGCGGGAGGGCATTCCAATTATCTACCACTCTCTCTGTGAAAAAGTACTTCCTGACATTTTTCTTGAGTCTGCCCCCCTTCACTCTCATATCATGTCCTCTCGTTTTACCGCCTTCCCATCTCCGGAAAAGGTTAGTTTGCAGATTAATACCTTTCAAATATTTGAACGTCTGTATCATATCACCCCTGTTTCTCCTTTCCTCCAGGGTATACATGTTCAGGTCAGCAAGTCTCTCCTCATACGTCTTGTAACGTAAATCCCATACCATTCTCGTAGCTTTTCTTTGCACCGCTTCCATTTTTTTTACATCCTTAGCAAGATACGGCCTCCAGAACTGAACACAATACTCCAGGTGGGGCCTCACCAACGACTTATACAGGAGCATTAGAACCTCTTTTCTTCTGCTTAGCTCCATCCTCTGTTGCTCCGTAATTCTAGGCAGAGTGACATTCTCAAGATACATATCTGGGTCTAGATCATCAGCATCATTCTTTGCATACAACCTCTCATAATAATCATGAAACACTTTCTGAATCTCTGCATCGGTGTGTACTATTGCCCCCCCTTGAGTCTTGATCGCCATCACTCTTCTCTGTCCCCTCGCTCTTTTCACTAATCTTGCCATCATTTTCCATGGCTTATTGCCGAACTTATGTAATTGAAATTTATAATAAACAGCAGATTTACTTGCTCTCTGATGCAGCAACTCATTCAAGGACGCTTGTGTGGCCAGGAGTTGATCCCCGACCCGACCTCCAGAATGCTGCCCATATGCCCTTCTTAAATGTACTAACTGTTTCCCCAGTCTTATGATTGCTTGATTTCTCTGTTTCTTCTTCCTGGCACTAAACACAATTATTTCACCCCTTAAGACAGCCTTCCCCGCTTCCCAGTAAAGGTTCGGTGTGTTTACATGGGGGGCATTATGAATTGTATATTCTTTTCATCTCCCCCTGATATATGTCCAAAATTCTGGATCGTAATACAGATCCAGGGGGAAGATCCAGCGATACTGTTTGCTTTGTAGCTGCTGATCCCTGTATTTGATATATATAGCCGCATGATCCGATATTATCGTCGGATCAATATCGGCCTCCAATATCTCTGCAAAACTCTCTTCATCTATCAGCAAATAATCGATTCGTGATTGTGTGTTGTGAGCTCTAGAATAATGTGTATAATCTTTAAGGTCTGGATGTAATACCCTCCACACATCTACCACCCCCAATGCACCACATATCAGGTTTATGCCTTTGCTAGCTCCAACAGCCTTGCCCGCACTAGTATGAGATCTATCCATCTTGTGATCCGCTACCACATTGAAGTCTCCCCCTATTATTTTATGCTGTATATTAAAGCACTGAATTTTACTTATGAGGGTCTGATAAAATTGTTTACTGTACACGTTAGGAGCATATACATTCACTATTAGAAATTAATTACCATTCACCTTTACCTGAGCCAGTATATATCTCCCTTCCTCATCGAGACATGATTTTTCTATCACCACCTGCAAAGATTTATGGAATAATATCGCCACTCCTGCTTTTTTCCCTACCGCTGGGGCTTCTAGCATGGTCCCCACCCACCAGGTTTGAAGCTTTGCATGCTCCTGGGACGTTAAGTGTGTTTCTTGTAGGAGCGCTACATCAGCCCCTTTCTTTTTGAGGCTATGAAGTATTTTCTTTCTTTTTATAGGAGAAGATATACCCCCCACATTCCAGGAGTAAACTTTAAGTCCCATTACGTTAAGCCTGTTGATGCTGGCCTTATCAAGTATACTACGTCTAGTACCCAGCAGGCCCGGCGTCCCAGCAGCGCCGCTCCCGCTGTTCTTCCCCACAAATGCTCATTAATCCGCTCCATCACCTCCATTTGTATACACTGTATTGCCCGTTGAGATTCAACTACCCAGGACCTTCCCCTCCCTATCCCCCCCAATCCCTCCCTCCTCCCAGCTCCCCTTCCCCTTCCCCCCCCTCCCGTTCCAAATGGTAATCACGATATAACACCCACACTCTCCCAATCAACATATCCCCCCTACCCATCAGCTCCCCCTCTCATTCCCAGCATATTATACAGGCACATCTACCTCGTATCATCCATCATACTAATCGTTAGCTATCTGTCTCCCTCTCGGGAGGCAGAAGCCTATTCCAGATACATTTAACTATATAAACCCCTTCAAATAAAGTCCCAACAGAAACTTTAGGCATTTTTATAATCCCATATACACATACAACCTCGAGACTCCTGCATATGAGCTTACAGAGAGTCCACTGTGCAAACTGCGGATTCTCACGTTTGCATATAATCTCGATCAGGCTCGTGCTCACTCCGGAGATCTACTCCAATCCGGCTCATCTACTTAAACTCTTCAACTGCACATTTTCAGTCTTTGGGGCTGTCTCTCCGAGTTCGTTTGCCATACTCTGATCAAAATTGTCCCAGTTACTATATCCAATTTTATCTGTCCTTCCCTCTAAGGGAATACCGGAATCTGGATAATAGTTCTGTACTTGCTTCCTATTTATAAACATATCTGAAACCTTAACCTCAAAACCTGGTATTATCCCATATGCTCGTTCAGCCACGAACCGCCATCCGGTGCTCAGTCCAAATGCCCGCAAACCAGTCCCCCAAGGCTCTATTCACTTTTATTGCAAACTGATCTTCACTCTTCCCAGCTTTCAATATCTCCCTTCTAGGTATTTTCATGGCGTATCCTGCGCATTCCCGTGTTGCTGCACATATTCTCTCGCTGCCTCCACTTTATCAAAAAATTTTGTAACTCCATTAATAGAGATATGCAGTTTTGCAGGATATAGAAGTGCAAACTTTATCTTTTTCTGGAACAGGTCTGTGCACAATGGCGTAAAAGTTTTCCTCAATGCTTGCACCTGTTGAGAATAATCCTGAAAGCACAGGATTTTCTTACTTTGATAAGTCAGGGTGCCCCCGCCTCGTATCGCTTCCAATATAGCTTGCTTATGTCGGAAATTGAGGATTTTCAAAATCACCACTCGTGCCCTGGTCTCTGATGGGCGTAGGGGCCCCACTCTAAGTGCCCTCTCCACACAGAAATTATGTATTTTATCCTCTATATGCAGGGACTGTGGCAGCCACCCCTCCAAGAATGCTGGTAATTCTATATCTATTAGTGACTCTGGGAGCCCGACTAACCTCAAGTTATTTCGCCTGCTGCGATTCTCTAAGTCGTCGAGCTTAGCCTCCAGGCTCTGCACCCTTTTCTCCATTTTCGCGGTGATCTCCTTCTGGGCCTCAGCTGCCTCCTCGACCTCCGATACTCACTGCAGCCCTTCGTCCAGCTCCAAACTCATGCTATCGATGCGCTCGTGAGCTTCTTCCGCTCTATCATAAAGTTGTTGTAATTTTTTATCTAGGGCCGCCTCAACCGCCGCTGTGATCTCGGCAGTGATCTCCGTCATCCATACAGAGCCTGCTGTAAGTTCTCCGATATCACGCTGGTCGGCCATTTTGTTGTCAGCCTGCTTGAGTCTCTCTCGCTCCTTTCTGACTGTTTTTGTCGCCATTCCGCTTCTTCTCTCGGTCTTTCCAATCGCGAGTCAATTCCCCCAGCTGATGAGTGCGAAGCTGTGCCTTTTTCCGCTGTGGGCTCGCCAATTCAGCCGATTATTGGGTTAAGTGGGCACAGAGCTGAGCTTACCAGCGTCTGCCCTGCACCATGGCGTCACGTGATCACCTCTCTTTTCTTCTGCTGATCACTCCCCTTTCTATACAGCCTAGCAACCTTCTGGCTACGGCCACCGCCTTGTCATACTGTTTCGTCGCCTTCAGATCCTCAGATACTATCACCCCAAGATCCCTCTCCCCATCCGTAATTATCAGTTGTTTATAATAGCCCAATAGGGTTGATATTCAGTGTTGAGAGGTGAGGAGAATCCCTGCTGCTTAGTGGTGCGGTGGCCGTAGCCAGAAGGTTGCTAGGCTGTATAGAAAGGGGAGTGATCAGCAGAAGAAAAGAGGTTCTAATCCCCTTCATTATCTCCTCAGACCCTTGCTGAATTCTTTCACAACAAGGTTCAAAAGATAAACCTTGCTTTCTCTACCTCACCACCTCTCCCTCCACTAGTCCATTCCCCTCTCTCTCCTTCCCCTCATTCCCTTTCCTCCTTTCCTGAAGTTACTATTGAGGAAACTACACTTCTCCTTTCTTCCTCAAAATGTACCACCTGTTCCTCTGATCCCATTCCCACCCACCTTCTTAATGCCATCTCTCCTGCTCTTATTCCTTTTATCTGTCACATTCTCAACCTCTCACTTTCCACTGCGACTGTCCCTGCTGCCTTTAAACATGCTGTGGTCACACCTCTCCTTAAGAAGCCTTCACTCGACCCTACTTGTCCCTCTAATTACCGACCCATCTCCCTCCTTCCTTTTCTCTCCAAATTACTTGAGCGTGCTGTTCACCGCCGCTGCCTTCAGTTTCTCTCCTCACATGCTATTCTTGACCCACTACAATCTGGTTTTCGCCCTCTCCACTCAACCGAAACTGCGCTTACTAAAGTCTCCAATGACCTATTACTGGCTAAATCCAGAGGTCAATATTCCATCCTCATTCTTCTTGATCTTTCCGCTGCTTTAGACACTGTCGATCACAGCATACTTCTCGATACCCTGTCCTCACTTGGATTCCAGGGCTTTCCTGGTTCTCTTCCTACCTCTCCCTCCGCACCTTTAGTGTTCACTCTGGTGGATCCTCTTCTACTTCTATCCCTCTGCCTGTCGGCGTACCTCAGGGTTCTGTTCTTGGTCCCCTCCTCTTTTCTATCTACACTTCTTCCCTTGGTTCATTACTCTCATCCCATGGCTTCTCCTACCATCTCTATGCTGATGACTCCCAAATCTACCTTTCTACTACCCCTGATATCTCACCTTGCATCCAAACCAAAGTTTCAGCGTGCATGTCTGACATTGCTGTCTGGATGTCTCAACGCCACCTGAAATTAAATATGACCAAAACCGAGCTTCTCATTTTCCCCCCCAAACCCACCTCCCCGCTCCCCCCCATTTTCTATTTCTGTTCATGGCTCTCTCATTCTCCTCAGCTCGAAACCTTGGGTCATCTTTGACTCTTCTCTCTCCTTCTCTGCTCATATCCAGCAGATTGCAAAGACCTGTCGTTTCTTTCTTTACAACATCCGTAAAATCCGCCCCTTTCTTTCCGAGCACTCTACCAAAACACTCCACACCCTTGTCACCTCTCGTTTAGACTACTGCAATCTGCTTCTTGCTGGCCTCCCACTTAGTCACCTCTCCCCTCTCCAGTCGGTTCAAAACTCTGCTGCCCGTCTCGTCTTCCGCCAGGGTCGCTTTACTCATACTACCCCTCTCCTCAAGACCCTTCACTGGCTCCCTATCCGTTTTCACATCCTGTTCAAACTTCTTCTACTAACCTATAAATGTATTCACTCTGCTGCTCCCCAGTATCTCTCCACACTCGTCCTTCCCTACACCCCTTCCCGTGCACTCCGCTCCATGGATAAATCCTTCTTATCTGTTCACTTCTCCACTACTGCCAACTCCAGACTTCGCGCCTTCTGTCTCGCTGCACCCTATACCTGGAATAAACTTCCTGAGCCCCTACGTCTTGCCCCATCCTTAGCCACCTTTAAATCTAGACTGAAAGCCCACCTCTAACATTGCTTTTGACTCGTAACCACTTGCCTCCACCTACCCTCCTCTCTTCCTTCCTGTTCACATTAATTGATTTGCTTACTTTATTTATTTATTTTTTTGTCTATTAGATTGTAAGCTCTTTGAGCAGGGACTGTCTTTCTTCTATGTTTGTGCAGCGCTGCGTACGCCTTGTAGCGCTATAGAAATGCTAAATAGTAGTAAATAGTAGTAGTAGTAGCTCACTGCATCACGTGGGCTGATGGAAATAGTTAAAAAAAAAAAAAAAAAGAGGAAATATTTTTTCACTCAACGAATAAGCTCTGGAACTCATTGCCGGAAGATGTGGTAATAGCGGTTAGCGTATCTGGGTTAAAAAAAAAAAAAAAAAAAGGGGTTTTGACAAGCTCCTGGGGGAAAAGTCAATGGTCTGCTATCGAGAGACATGGGGAAGCCACTGCTTGTGACCTGGGACTGGCCACGGTTGGAAATTGGGCTGTATGGACCATTGGTCTGACCCACAATGGCTACTCTTTTGAGGGATGAGAGATATCAGAACCAGTTATATGAGATGGCATATTTGAGTGTGCTGAAGAACTATAATGCTGTTGACATTCAGAACATTGTGCCGAGTGAGTTTTGGATTGGTCTCCTTGAATGTCTGGGATCTCTCTAACCCGGTCAAGAAGAACCAAGGTCCTGCAATTACTTAAGAAACAATAAGGTAAAATTATGTATCATACCTGATAATTTTCTTTCCCTTAATTATAGCCGATCAATCCATAGACTGGTGGGTTGTGTCCATCTACCAGCAGGTGGAGATAGAGAGCAATCTTTTGCCTCCCTATATGTGGTCATGTGCTGCCGGAAATTCCCCAGTATGTCGATATCAAAGCTCCATCCGCAGGACTCAACACTTAGAGAATTACAGCCACAAAGGGACACTCTGCCCAGCTCACCACTGCTATAGCGGGGGAGGGGAAATATTCCAGCGCACCACCGCCAGGGCGGTGGGCGGGAAACCACACCCGCCGATGCGGGGGGAACTGGCTTATCCTGCCACCACAACCGCGGGAGGAGCTAGCTTACCCTAACACCGCCGAAGCGGGATGGATAGAAAGCTACCCTACAGCCGCACGAAGTGGGAGGGAGCGCCGGCATAATTTAGTTATCAATCCAGCCACCGCCGAAACGGGGGGAGAGGAAGCAGCAGCTCACTGTAACACAAAATCGTCTCAACTCGAAGAGACTTCAATTGGAAGAACTTGAACACGAAGTCCTCGTAAACAGGAAATGAAGACTGAACTTGAACCTGAAATATAACCAGAACACAAACAATAGAGATATCTGGGAGGGGCTATGGATTGATCGGCTATGATTAAGGGAAAGAAAATTATCAGGTACGATACATAATTTTACCTTCCCTATCATCAAGCCGATCAATCCATAGACTGGTGGATGTATCGAAGCAGTACTCACCCAGGGTGGGACATGGAAATCCCTGAACGCAACGCTCACGCCCCAAACTGGGCTTCGGCCCGAGCAGCCACATCCAAGCGGTAATGTCGTGAGAAGGTATGAGCCGACGACCAAGTAGCCGCTCTGCAAATCTCTTCCAAGGAGACAGATCTGGACTCCGCCATCGAGGCTGCTTGTGCTCTAGTAGAGTGTGCCTTCAGCTGAATAGGTGGAATCTTCCCCGCCGCCACATAAGCTGACGCGATCGTCTCCTTGACCCAACGTGCCACTGTAGGCTTAGATGCCTGCAGACCCTTACGAGAGCCTGCGAACAGCACGAACAGATGATCCGACTTCCACAAATCACTGGTCACTTCCAAGTATCTGATGATGACCCATCTAACATCCAGGTATTTGAGTGCAGGGTACTCCTCTGGGTAATCCTCCCTACGAAAGGAGGGTAGGTAAAGCTGCTGATTCACATGGAATCGAGAAACAATCTTGGGCAGGAAGAACGGCACTGGGCGAATCGATACTCCTGCCTCAGTGAATCGCAGGAACGGTTCTCTACACGAGAGTGCCTGGAGCTCGGAAACTCTTCTGGCTGATGTGATAGCCACCAGGAAGACTGCTTTCAACGTCAGGTCCTTCAGCTATGCCCTTGGCAAGGGCTCGAAGGGCGGCTTCTGCAAGGTCCGTAGTACCAGATTGAGATTCCACATAGGCACTATCGAGTGCAGAGCGGGGGCGCAGGTAATTAACTCATTTGAGAAAGCGTACCACATCCGGCTGAGAAGCCAGGGAAGCCCCCTTCAGACGACCCCTGAAGCAAGCTAGAGCCGCCACCTGGACTTTCAGCGAACTGAGCGACAGGCCTTTCTCCAGCCTCTCTTGCAGGAACGCCAACACTGAAGATATTGGAGCAGTGAAGGGCGATATAGAACCTGCCTCGCACCACAACGCAAAGGTACGCCAAACCCTGGCATAAGTGGTGGAAGTAGAGCGCTTCCTCACTCTCAGCATAGTGGCTATGACCTTGTCTGAGAAGCCCTTCTTCCTCAGCCGCTTCCGCTCAAGAGCCAGGCTGTAAGACCAAAGGGGGAGGGATCCTCCATCACCACGGGACCCTAATGTAAGAGGCCCCGCTCTGCTGGCAGCCGCAGAGGGCCGACCACCGAGAGTCTGACTAAGTCCGCATACCAGGGACGTCTGGGCCAATCCGGACCCACCAGGATCACCCGGCCCGGATGCTTTGCCACCCGGCCTAGCACCCTGCCCATCATGGGCCAGGGCGGGAACACGTAGAGAAGCTCCTGTGCCGGCCACTGCTTGAGAAGAGCATTGACTCCCAGAGATCGAGGGTCCCGTCCTCTGCTGAAAAAACGCGGCACTTGGCCGAGGACGCCATCAGATCCAGGCTCGGCTGGCCCCAGCATTTCGTGATGTCCAAGAACACCCGAGCAGACAGTTGCCACTCTCCGGGATCCAAGGTATGGCGACTGAGAAAGTCCGCCTTGACATTCATGACTCCCGTAATGTGGGCCGCCGACAGCTGTTCCAGATTCGCTTCCACCCACAGGCATAGCTTCATGGCCTCCTTGGCTAGAGGGGCGCTCCTGGTACCTCCCTGGCGATTGACATAGGCCACAGCCGTGGCATTGTCTGACAGGACCCGTACAGGCCTCAGTACCGGGAGAAACTCTAGAAGCGCCAACCGAATGGCTCGGAGCTCCAGGAGGTTGATGGACCATTTCGTCTCTGCAGGAGACCAGAACCCCTGCGCTGTCCGTCCCAGGCAGTGGGCTCCCCAGCCCGTCAAGCAGGCGTCCGTCGTAACGACAACCCACTCTGGGGTCGTAAGAGGCATTCCTGCGGACAGCTTGCCTGGCCTCAGCCACCAGCTCAGCGCCTTTCACACCGCTGGATCCAAAGGAAGGCGTACGGCGTAATCCTCCGAGACTGAGGTCCACCACCGCAGAAGAGAGTGCTGTAGTGGTCTCATATGAGCCCTGGCCCAGGGTACTACCTCCATCGTGGCCGTCATGGAGCCCAACAGCTGCACATAGTCCCAAGCCCGAAGAGTAGAGGAGGCTAGGAACTGGCCCACCTGGGTCTGAAGCTTGACGCTCCGGTTGTCCGGCAGGAACACTCTGCCCACTTGGGTGTCGAATCGAACTCCCAGATACTCCAGGGACTGAGTCGGGCGCAGCTGGCTTTTCTCCCAGTTGATGATCCATCCCAGGGAGCTCAGAAGAGCAATGACCCTGTCTGTAGCTCTCCCGCACTCCGCATAGGAAGGGGCTCGGATCAGCCAGTCGTCCAGATAGGGATGAACTTGCACTCCCTCCTTGCGGAGGAAGGCAGCGATGACCACCATTACCTTGGAGAAGGTCCGCGGAGCCGTAGCCCACCCGAACGGGAGGGCTCTGAACTGGAAGTGTCGGCCCAGGACTGCAAAGCACAGAAAGTGCTGATGAGGCAAGCCAGATGGGAATATGTAGGTAAGCTTCCTTGATGTCCAGGGAGGCCAGGAGTTCTCCCTTTTCCACCGCAGCTATTATGGAGCGGAGGGTCTCCATCCGGAAGTGCCGAACTTTCAAGGCCTGATTGACTCCCTTGAGGTCGAGAATAGGCCGAGCAGATCCTTCTTTCTTTGGCACCGCAAAGTAAATGGAGTAGCGCCCCTTGCCAAGCTGATCTACTGGCACCGGGACCACCGCGCCCAGGCGGATCAGGTTGCTCAAAGTCTGCTGCACGGCAGCTGCTTTGACCTGAGACTTGCAAGGAGAGTTTACAAACCCGCCTCTTAGGGGTCGGCAGAACTCTAGCTTGAAACCGTCTCTGATGACTTCCAGAACCCAAGCGTCTGAAGTTACCCTGGTCCACTCACCCAGAAACGAGGACAACCTTCCTCCTATCTGCACTGGGCCATGGACCAGGTCCCAGTCATTGGGTACGCGACCCTGGGGGCGGGCCGGAGGACGAACCTCCAGGACGGCGGTCCCTACGAAAGGAATGCTGCTTGGGGGAGAAGTTCCGTTTGAAGGAAGCGGAGGCAGAGGAGGCTTACTTGCTCGGGTGATACCGACGGGCTTCCTGGAATTGGCCCTTAGAGGAACCAGGACGGGCACTGCCGGCCCGAGTCCTGACCTCCGGCAACCTCTTGCCCTTGGACGTGCCAAGCTCCGTCACGATCTTGTCCAGCTCGTCCCCAAAGAGCAGCTTGCCTTTAAAAGGCAACTTGGCTAGGCGAGATTTAGATGCATGGTCAGCAGACCAGTCCTTAAGCAAGAGCCACCGCCGCGCAGAGACTGTCTGACCCATGCCCTTGGCCGAGGCTCTCAAAACATCATACTGCAAGTCTGCCAAGTAGGCCAAACCCGACTCCAGGGTCGGCCATTCCGCCCTCCAGGAAGGGTCCAAGGGGGAAGCCCGCTGCAAAACAGTCAGGCACGCCCTAGCCACGTAGGAGCCGCAAACCGAGGCTTGCAAACTCAGAGCGGCCGCCTCAAAGGACGACTTTAAGGCCACCTCCATTCTCCTGTCTTTGGCGTCCTTCAGGGCAGTGCCACCTTCCACCGGCAGCGCCGTTTTCTTAGTCACGGCAGTGATTAAGGAATCTACCGTGGGCCAGACAACGGCTTCCCATTCCCCCTCAGGAAAGGGGTACAGATGGGACATAGCCCTGGCTACTTTCAGGCTCGCCTCAGGGGCATCCCATTGCGCTGAAATTAAGGTCTGCATGGCTTCATGAACGTGGAAGGTTCTAGGCGGGCGCTTCGTTCCCAGTATAATGGCGGAGCCAGTAGAAGCTGAGAGAGAGCCTTCCTCCGGAGAGGCAATCTTCAAAATGCTCATGGCCTGCACAAGCAGGTTGGGCAAATCCTCTGAGCGAAAAAGCTGCGCTGCAGAGGGGTCGTCCACTCCATCCGAGCGAGGATCAGTCTCGTCCATCGATTCCGCTAAGGATCTCTGGGAGAACTCAGACACGCTGCCGTCATCCACATCAGAGGAGACTGAGTCCCCCGAGGGTGGAAGATCCACCCGAGGGCGCTTAAGCACAGAGGCCTCATCACCCCGATCAGAGAGGTGGGCAGGGGCAGTGTTCTGCATAAGAAAGGCTTGATGCAGCAGCAAAATGAACTCAGGGGAGAAACCCCCCAGTCTGTGCATTTCTGCAGCCTGTGCCGTGGCCCTATAGGCGCCCTCCATCTGCGCTCCCAGTAGCGGGGGAGAGGCGTGTTGCGTGTCCAAAATGGCGTCCGGCGCGAAACTCCGAGAAGGAGCCGCGCGGGAAGAAGGGTGTTTTAATTTCGCCGACTTCTTACTGTCGCCCGATTCAAGGGTGACCAAGCTGTTAACGTCTCCCATCTCGAGGGCGGCCCAAGAAGAAGCCGACCGAGCCGCGTGGCCGGTCACGACCGGGAGGGCGGCCAGCAGGGGATGGGCGCCTAAGGCAGGAAAGGCCGCCGCGCCGGAGGAAAAACCGGTGAACTCTCCCGGTTCCGAAAGGGCTTCCACGCTAGGCGCGCGAACGCGTTCCGGGGAGCGTCTTTTCGCGCCCTTGCCATCCGAGGCCATAGCCACGTGGAGACCGTTCGGGGAACCCCCTGCCCGCTAGTAAAAGGTAAAAATTACCTGCTTCTTGCTCCGACTTGTTCCAGTGAGCAGCTGCAAATGGACGTCCTTTTTGAACGTTAAAAAAATATATATTTTTTTTGTTTAACGGAGCCAGCGGGAGGGGGGAGAAAAGGAGGGACCTGGCACCACCAGGTTTGCACTTGCTCACGAAGAGCCCTCAACCCCAGGTACTCAACAAAACCTAAACAATTAGGCTTGGAAACCTAGCCAGAGCTGCTGCTGTGTGACCACACACCTGCTGAGATAGAGAACATACTGAGGAGTTTCCAGCAGCACATGACCACATATAGGGAGGCAAAAGATTGCTCTGTATCTCCACCTGCTGGTAGATGGACACAACCCACCAGTCTATGGATAGATCGGCTTGATGATAGGGAAAAATGAACTGCATTCTGACGACACACACCTTACAGCTAGTAAACATGCTAAATTAGTGAGAGATTCTGTGGGACAATACTATGCTGCTTCCCACAGAACAATGTATTTTAAGACAATGCACTACCTTTTGACAATTTAAGCACCTTTTCAGAACTGGAAGAAAGATTTGTAATTCCGTAAGGGAAATTACACAGTAGAAAAGTTTCATCGGCTACTGTGTATGGATCTAATAGTGGCTCCAATTAATTTTTTTTAATATGTCTTTTCCGGCGTACTATGACACTACAGTTTTAATTGGGGGGGGGGGGGGGAAGAGAGATTAGGACCTCTATCTTGAGGCATGGGGGGTCTCCATGTTTTTGGCTTCAGTATAGGTTCTGAATATACACAGTGTGGGACAATTTTTGCATTGTAGAAGGCAAGGCATTTGACTGACCTCTGAGACACATAGACTGATGCTCTGGAAACAGGTGTGGGGGTCTCCATGTTTTGGCTTCAGTATAGGTTTTGAAAGGCATATGACTGACCTGCAAGACATACGGACCGATGCTCCAGGGGTCTCCATGTTTCTGGCTTCAGTATAGGTTCTGAATACACACAATGTGGCCTTTTTTTCCTCCTGCTCCTCGATCTTTTCAGCTCAGCTAGAACCAAAACTGGGATCTTGTGCCCCGAGCCTTTACTCACAAGCACGAGAAGATTTCCCACCCATCAATTTATATTCTGTTCCTACGCTGGTCTTGATGCATGATTTACAGCTGAACTGTCACTGCAAGGCTGTTTTCAAAACCGAGCAATTATAGACCCTAAATCCCACCATTACATGATATTACTCTTCGACACTCGTTATAAGCGTCTTCAATCCCTGTTTCCCCAGGGCTAACCTTTTCCGGAGATGGGAGGGCGGTAGAACGAGAGAACATGATATGAGAGTGAAGGGGGGCAGACTCAAGAAAAATGTCAGGAAGTATTTTTTCACGGAGAGAGTGGTAGATACTTGGAATGCCCTCCCGCGGGAGGTGGTGGAGATGAAAACGGTAGCGGAATTCAAGCATGCGTGGGATAAACATAAAGGAATCCTGTGCAGAAGGAATGGATCCTCAGAAGCTTAGCCGAGATTGGGAGGTGGGGCTGGTGTTTGGGTGGTGGGGCTAGTTCTGGGCAAGACTTATACGGTCTGTGTCCTGAAAATGGCAGATAAAAATCAAGGTAAGGTATACACAAGAAGTAGCACATATGAGTTTATCTTGTTGGGCAGACTAGATGGACCGTGCAGGTCTTTTTCTGCCGTCATCTACTATGTTATATGTAATAGTGTCTTTGCAGCTTCCTTAGATTCATATTTTGGGTTTATATATGATGTATTGCCTATTGGATAACCCTGGGAGCACAAACTGGAAACCCTCTGCATGAGCTCATTGCCTTGCCATTGAAACCACCAGGGTAGCCCTCTGTGAGGGTCTTTTACCTCGTGCCTCCAGCATGAGAGCAGCAGCTGCTCCAGCATCAAATCGCACTCCTCGTTTTAATTTGTTCATGCTCTCATTAATGGAAAGGGCAAGAAGTGAAAGGCAAAAGCCACTTTATCCTACACCAAGGATTCTGCTTCTTTATTTTCAGAAAGCTCAAGGCTATGCCTGAAACTGAATAGCCTCAGAGGATTACTACAGACGGGTGACTGCTATTTTAGGTACAAAGGAATACAAGGCTGGTAGGTCAGATTCTGCAAAGAGCAAGCAGAAGGCGACTCAACACAGCACAGAAAAGAGAACAGCAACAGGTTAGCACATTTCCTTTCCTGTAGTCACTGTATGTTAGTATCTACCTTTGTAGCAAAGGGCTCAGCTCTTCCCCTCCTTCTCACTGCAACATAGGGAGAAAGGGGGCCCCCTTCCCCATCATCCCCCCAAAATATGCATGAAATGCCACCTAAGGACAAGAGAAACAAGAATCAGAACCGGTACACTGTCCTCATTAGTAACCTCTCTCTGTAAAGTGCCATTTGATTTACTGTTCTTACTATCAGTTTGTAAAATTATCTTCCTCTGTCTTTTCCCAATGAGTTGGAAAGGGTAACAATGACTGTCATTTTGGGGGCTAAATAACTCTATAAATTATTACAAAAAAAATGGGAATATTAATTCTAAAATACTGACCCCAACACACACAAATTTCTCAGATAACTGATTTGGGGTAAAAGACATTTAAAGCTCCAAGAGCACAAACAGGCGACAAACACTCTACGTCAAGAAACCAACAAGCCACAAAGTAGGGGTGGACCAAAAGAATTCCAAGAGGAGCGAGAGGTAGCACGTCAAAGTTACCTCTGGCTCCTTTGGAGTTACAATTTAAAGACATTACTGTATCAAAACTAGCTTAAATGGGTGGCAGTGCTCCTGCCACCCATTTAAGCTTCTTATCTTTCCCCCTAAACCAACCTCTCCTCCTCCCCCATTCTCTATTTCTGTGGCTAACACTCTCATCCTTCCTGTCTCATCAGCTAGTAACCTTGGGGTCATCTTTGACTCCTCCCTCTCCTTCTCTGCACATATTCAACAGACTGCTAAAACCTGTCGTTTCTTTCTCTATAATAACAACAAAATTCGCCCTTTCCTTTCTGAGCACACTACCAGAACCCTCATCCACGCTCTTATCACCTCTCGCTTAGACTATTGCAACTTGCTTCTCATAGGTCTCCCACTTAGCCATCTCTCTCCTCTTCAATCTGTTCAAAATTCTGCTGCACGACTAATATTCCGCCAGGGTCGTTATGCTCATATTAGCCCTCTCCTCAAGTCACTTCACTGGCTTCCTATTCGTTTCGTAGTACAAAAAACAGAAGAAATCAGTCTTCGCAAAAAACACCAAAAAAGCAAAACAGCGAAGATGACTAACAAAAACAAAAATAATCAAAAATTAAAAAGAAAAAAAATAAATAAATTTGTATTTAAAAATACAAATGCATAAAAAAATAAAAAATATGAAAAAGACGACACTTGTTTATTAAAAAATGTAAATACTTTATTAATCAAAGGATAGCAGGGAGAAAGGGACTCGACACAGCTGTGTTTCGGCCGTACAGGCCTGCGTCAGGAGTCTTCTCACCGTGTGTTGATTTTTAATTCTATCCAATTGTAAAGGGAATATGTGTGTCTCTTTTTAAACTGTGGCGTTAAATGATCCCTGAAACAAAGTTAAGCAAAAAGCCCAAAACACAGCTGTGTTTTTATTATTTTTTTTTTTATGCATTTGTATTTTTAAAAACAAATTTGATTTTTTCTTGTTTTTAATTTTTGATTATTTTTGTTTTTGTTAGTCATCTTCGCTGTTTTGCTTTTTTTCCTATCCATTTCCGCATACATAGTAACATAGTAAATGACGGCAGAAAAAGACCTGCATGGTCCATCCAGTCTGCCCAACAAGACAAACTCATATGTGCTACTTTTTGTCTATACCCTACTTTGATTTGTACCTGTCCTCTTCAGGGCACAGACCGTATAAGTCTGTCCAGCACTATCCCCGCCTCCCACCACTGGCTCTGGCACAGACCGTATAAGTCTGCCCAGCACTATCCTCGCCTCCCACCACCGGCTGGCTCTGCCACCCAATCTCGGCTAAGCTCATTAGGATCCATTCCTTCTGAATAGGATTCCTTTATGTTTATCCCACGCGTGTTTGAATTCTGTTACCGTTTTCATTTCCACCACCTCCCGCGGGAGGGCATTCCAAGCATCCACTACTCTCTCAGTTCAAACTCCTCTTAATGACCTATAAGTGCATTCACTCTGCAGCTCCTCAGTACCTCTCCACTCTCATCTCTCCCTACAATCCTCCCCGGGAACTTCGTTCATTGGGTAAATCTCTCTTAACTGCACCCTTCTCCTCCACCGCTAACTCCAGACTCCGTTCCTTTTATCGTGCTGCACCATATGCCTGGAATAGACTTCCTGAGCCGGTACGTCAAGCTCCATCTCTGGCCGTCTTCAAATCTAAGCTAAAAGCCCACCTTTTTGATGCTGCTTTTAATTCCTAACCCTTATTCACTTGTTCAGAACCCTTATTTTATCATCCTCACCTTAATTTTTATTTACTGCATTTGTATCCCACATTTTCCCACCTTTTTGCAGGCTCAATGTGGCTTACAATACATCATAAATGGTGAAGATATAGTAGAAAAATAGACAGTTTACAGAAGAATCATGGTAACATGATAATGATATAACAGGATAGTAGTATAACAAGCAGATATTATAAGGCAGTTCTGAATATCTGTGAAGGAGTAGTGTATGTTTACATTTGTTGATCTTTGTGGTATGCTTTATTAAAGAGATAGGTCTTCAGTAGTTTTCGGAAGTTGGTTAGTTCGTAGCTCATTTTTAGGTTGCGCGGCAGTGTGTTCCATAGCTGTGTACTCAAGTAGGTGAAATTTGACGCATGCATTAGTTTGTATTTTAGGCCTTTGCAGTTTGGGAAGTGCAGATTAAGGAATGTGCGGGATGATCTTTTAGCATTCCTAGGTGGTAAGTCTATCAGGTCTGACATGTAGGCTGGTGCTTCTCCGTGAATGATTTTGTGAACTAGGGAGCAAATTTTGAACGTGATATGTTCTTTAAGTGGGAGCCAGTGTAGCTTTTCTCGTAAGGGTTTAGCACTTTCATATTTTGTTTTGCCGAATATGAGTCTGGCTGCAGTGTTCTGGGCTGGGTGAAGTTTTTAGATTATTTGCTCTTTGCAACCGGCGAAGAGTGCGTTGCAGTAGTCTAGATGGCTAAGCACAATTGATTGTACCAGGTTGCGGAAAACAGTCCTTGGGAAGAAAGGTCTTAGTCTCTTCAATTTCCACATTGATTGGAACATCTTCTTGGTTGTGTTTTTTGCATGGCTTTCAAGTGTTAGGTGTCGGTCGATGGTTACGCCAAGAATTTGTAGGGTATCCGAGATTGGAAGGTTCAGATTTGGTGTATTAATGGTGGTGAATTTGTTCGTGTTATATTGAGAGCTAAGTACTTGGCATTGGGTTTTTTCTGCATTAAGTTTCAGCTTAAATGCGTCCGCCCATGAATGCATGATATGGAGGCTTTGGTTAATGTCATTGGAAATTTCCTTTAATATTCCCTTATCTCTTGTTTGTCTGTCCTAATTAGATTGTAAGCTCTGTCGAGCAGGGACTGTCTCTTCATGTTCAAGTGTACAGCGCTATGTACGTCTAGTAACGCTATAGAAATAAGTAGTCGTAGTAGTACTGTTCAACTATCACATATTTAAACTACACTTTTGTCTTTAAATTTATTGTACTCCAAATCAATTATTTGATAAAATTGCTAAATCACTCTGAACATTTTATGGAACAGGACCAAATTTGACATAGGGTTAAAAAAGGTAAAATTATGTATCATACCTGATAATTTTCTTTCCATTAATCATAGCCGATCAATCCATAGACTGGTGGGTTGTGTCCATCTACCAGCAGGTGGAGATACGTTTGGGAAGCTTGCCAGGTGCCCTTGGCCTGGATTGGCCGCTGTCGTGGACAGGATGCTGGGCTCGATGGACCCTTGGTCTTTTCCCAGTATGGCATTACTTATGTACTTATAGAGAGCAATCCTTTTGCCTCCCTATATGTGGTCATGTGCTGCCGGAAACTCCTCAGTATGTCGATATCAAAGCTCCATCCGCAGGACTCAGCAGTTAGAGAATTACACCCACAAAGGGACACTCTGCCCAGCTCACCACCGCCGAAACGGGGGAGGGGAATCCGTCCAGCTCATCCCCGCGGAGCGGGGGGGGGGGGGGGGACACCACACCCGCCGATGTGGGGGGATCTGGCTAATCCTGCAACCGCAACCACGGGAGGAGCTGACTGACCCTAACACCACCGAAGCGGGAGGGGTACAAAGCTGCCCTACAGCCGCACGAAGCGGGAGGGAACGCCGGCAGAATTTAGGTCTCAATCCAGCCCCGTAAAACGGAGGGGAGAGGAATGCAGCAGCTCACTGTAAAACAAAATCATTTCAACTCCTGAAGAATCCAATTGAAAAAACTTGAACACGAAGTCCTCCTGAACAGGAACTGAAGACTAAATTGGAACCTGAAATGCAACCAGAATATAAACAGTACAGATATCTGGGAGGGGCTATGGATTGATCGGCTATGATTAATGGAAAGAAAATTATCAGGTATGATACATAATTTTACCTTCCATATCATCATGCCGATCAATCCATAGACTGGTGGGATGTACCGAAGCAGTACTCACCCAGGGCGGGACACAGAAATCCCTGACCGCAACACTGAAGCTCCAAACCGGGCCTCCACCCGAGCAGCCACAGTCTCCATGTCTGAAGAAGGCATGAGCCGATGCCCAAGTTGCCACCCTACAAATCTCTTCCAAGGAGACGGACCCGGCCTCTGCCATTGAGGACGCCTGTGCTCTAGTAGAGTGAGCCTTCAGCTGGATAGACGGCACCTTCCCCGCGGCCACATAAGCTGCTGCAGTGGTTTCCTTGACCCATCATGCCACTGTAGGCTTGGCAGCCTGCAGACCCTTACGAGGACCTGCGAACAGCACAAACAGATGATCCGACTTCCAGAAATCATTGGTCACTTCCAAGTATCTGATGATGACTCGTCTCACATCTAGATATTTGAGAGCAGAGTACTCCTCTGGGTAGTCCTCCCTACGAAAGGAGGGTAGACAGAACTGCTGATTCACATGGAAGCGAGAAACAATCTTGGGCAGGAAGGAAGGCACTGTGCGAATAGACACTCCTGCCTCAGTGAACTGCAGAAAGGGCTCTATACATGATAGCGCCTGGAGCTCGGAAACTCTTCTGGCTGAAGTGATAGCCACCAAAAAGACTGCTTTCAACGTCAGTCTTTCAGAGATGCCCTCGACAAGGGCTCACAAGGTGGCTTCTGCAAGGCTCTTAGCACCAGAATGAGATTCCACGCAGGTACCACTGAATGCAGAGGAGGGCGCAGGTGATTAACTCCCTTGAGAAAAACGCACCACATCTGGCTGCGAGGCCAGGGAAGCACCCTTCAGGTGACCCCTGAAGCAAGCAAGAGCCGCTACCTGGACCTTAAGGGAACTGAGCGACACTCCTTTTTCCAGACCTTCTTGCAGGAACGCCAACACTGAAGAAATTGGAGCAGTGAAGGGAGAAAGTGAGCCTGCCTCACACCACGATGCAAAGGTACGCCAAACCCTGGCGTAAGCAGTAGAAGTAGAGCGCTTCCTCGCTCTCAGCATAGTGGCGATGACCTTGTCTGAGAAGCCCTTCTTCCTCAGACGCTGCTGCTCAATAGTCAGGCCGTAAGACCAAAGGGGGAGGGATCCTCCATCACCACGGGACCCTGATGCAACAGGCCCCGCTCCGCTGGCAGCCGCAGAGGGCCGTCCACTGAGAGCCTGATCAAGTCCGCATACCAGGGACGTCTGGGCCAATCCGGTCTCACCAGGATTATCCGACCCGGATGCTTTGCCACCCGGCCTAGCACCCTGCCCAACATGGGCCAAGGCGGGAACACATAGAGAAGCTCCTGTGTCGGCCACTGTTGGAGAAGAGCATCTACTCCCAGAGAGCGAAGGTCCCGTCTTCTGCTGAAAAAACGCGGCACTTGGCAATTGGCTGATGACGCCATCAGATCTAGGCTCGGCTGGCCCCAGCGCTTCGTGATGTCCAAGAACGCCTGAGCAGTATTCATGACTCCCGCAATGTGGGCCGCCGACAGCTGTTCCAGGTTTGCTTCCGCCCACAGGCATAGCTTCATGGCCTCCTTGGCTAGAGGGGCGCTCCTGGTACCTCCCTGGCGATTGACATAGGCCATTGTCCGACAGGACCCGTACTGGCTTAAGCGCCAGAACCGGGAGAAACTCCAAAGGCACCAACCGAATGGCTCTGAGTTCCAGGAGGTTGATAGACCACTTTGCCTCTGCAGGGGACCAGAGCCCCTGCGCTGTCCTTCCCAAGCAGTGGGCTCCCCAGCCCGTCAAAGAGGCGTCCGCCGTGACGACAACCCACTCCGGGGTCATAAGAGGCATTCCTGCGGACAGCTTGTCTGGCCTCAGCCACCAGCTCAGCGCCTTGCGCACCGCTGGATCCAAGGGAAGGCGCATAGCATAATCCTCTGAAGCTGGATTCCATCGCTGCAGCAAAGAGAGCTGTATAGGTCTCATATGGGCCCTGCCCAGGGCACTACTTCCATCGTGGCCGTCATTGAGCCCAACAGCTGCACATAGTCCCAAGCCTGAAGAGGAGAGGCTGCTAGGAACTTGTCCACCTGAGCCTGAAGCTTGACAATCCGATTGTCTGGCAGGAACACTCTGCCCACTTGGGTGTCGAATCGAACTCCCAGATACTCCAGGGACTGAGTCAGGCGCAGCTGGCTTTTCTCCCAGTTGATGATCCACCCCAGGCGGCTCGGATCAACCAGTCATCCAGATAAAGATGGACTTGTACTCCTTTCTTGCGTAGAAAGGCCGCAATGACCACCATTACTTTGGAGAAGGTACGCGGAACAGTAGCCAACCCGAACGGGAGGGCTCTGAACTGGAAGTGTCTGCTCAGAACTGCAAAACGCAGAAAGCGTTGATGAGGAGGCCAGATGGGAATATGCAAGTAAGCTTCCTTGATGTCGGTGACAGGATGCTGGGCTAGATGGACCTTTGGTCTTTCCCAGTATGGCACTACTTATGTACTTATGTACTTATGTCCAAGGATGCCAGGAACTCCCCTGCCTGCACTGCCGCTATAACAGAGCGGAGAGTCCCCATCCGGAAGTGCCGAACTTTCAAGGCCCGATTGACCCCTTTGAGGTCGAGGATAGGCCGGACAGAACCTCCTTTCTTTGGTACCCTTAGACGTGCCGAGATCGGTCACAATCTTGTCCAGCTCGACCCCAAAGAGCAGCTTGCCTTTAAAAGGCAACTTAGCCAGGCGAGACTTAGAGGCGTGGTCAGCAGACCAATGCTTCAGCCAAAGCCACCGCCGTGCAGAGACTGTCTGAGCCATACCTTTAGCCGAGGCTCTCAAGACATCATACAGCAAGTCTCCCAAGTAGGCCAAGCCCGATTCCAGGGCTGGCCAATCAGCCTTTAAGGAAGGATCCGAGGGGGACGCCCGCTGCACAAGCGTCAGGCACGCCCTGGCCACATAGGGCCTGCAAACTTAAAGCAGCCGCCTCGAAGGACGACTTTAAAGCCGCCTCCAATCTCCTGTCTTGGGTGTCCTTTAGGGCCGTGCCACCTTCCACCGGCAATGCCGTTTTCTTAGTCACCGCAGTTATTAAAGAATCCCCGGTAGGCCCAAGAAAGGCCTCCCGTTCACCTTCAGGCAGAGGATAGAGGCGGAACATAGCCCTAGCCACTTTAAGGCTCGCTTCTAGGAAATCCCATTGAGCCGAAAACAAGGTGTGCATGGCTTCATGCATGTGGAAGGTTCTAGGCGGGCGCTTCGTCCCCAGCATAATGGCAGAGCCAACAGAGGCTGAGGGAGAGACGTCCTCCGGAGAGGAAATCTTCAATATGCTCATGGCCTGCACTAACAGGTTGGGCAAATCCTCTGAGCGAAAGATCCGTGCTGCAGAGAGGTCATCCGCTCCATCCGAGCGGGAATCCGTCTCCTCCAAGGAAATCCCCAAAGGACCGTTGGGAGAACTCAGATACGCTGCCCTCATCTACATCAGAGGAGACAGAGTCCTCTAGGGCCTGGAAGTCCACCCGAGGGCGTTTGCTTCCGGAGGCCTCAACCCCTTGATCAGAGGGGGGAGCCGGGGCAGCGTTTAGCATAAGAAAAGCCTGATGCAGCAGCAAAATGAACTCAGGGGAGAAAACCCTAGACTGTGCACTTCTGCCGCCTGGGCCACGGCCCTAGACGCACCCTCAACCGGCGCTCGCAAGTGCGGGGGAGAAACATGCTGCGCATCCAAAATGGCGTCCGGCGCGAAACTCAGAGGAGCCACGCGGGAACAAAGGCGCTTAACTTTCGCTGCTTTCTTGCCGTCGCCTGAATCAAGGGCGACCATAGCATTAACGTCTCCCACCGCGAGGGCGGCCCAAGAAGAAGCCGTCCGAGCAAAGTGGCCGGTCAAAATAGGGGGGGAGCAGGTGGGGATGGGCGCTTATGGCGGGAAAAACCGCCGCACCGGAGGAAGAACTGGGACACTGACCGGACTCCAAACTGACGCCCAAAAAAGGCGAGTCAGGCTTTGAAACCCCCGCATCCCCGCTAGACGCACACACGCGGTCCGGGGAGCAAATCTTCGCGCCCTCGCCCTCTGACGCCATAAGCCACATGGAGACCGAACGAGGAACCCCCTGCCCGCTATAAAAGGTAAAATTACCTGCTTTTCGCTCCGAGCTGTAACCAACTGGTGTCCCAGTGAGCAGCTGCAATAAACGCTGATATAAACGTTGAAATAAACGCCCTTAAAGGACGTTCAAATTTTTTTTTTTTTTTAACGGAGCCAGCGGGAGGGGGGAGAAAAGGAGGGACCTGGCACCACCAGGTTTGCACTTGCTCAAGAAGAGCCCTCAACCCCAGGTACTCAACAAAACCTAAAAATTAGGCTTGGAGGCCTAGCCAGAGCTGCTGCTGTGTGTGACCACCACCTGCTGAGATAGAGAACATACTGAGGAGTTTCCGGCAGCACATGACCACATATAGGGAGGCAAAAGGATTGCTCTCTATCTCCACCTGCTGGTAGATGGACACAACCCACCAGTCTGTTGATCGGCATGATGATATGGAATGAGAAAATACATGAGTTATAAAAAGGGACTAATTCAAAGAAAAAAAAAAAAAAAAGGCTCCCCTCCAACAAAAAAAAACAAATCCAAATACATTTCCTCCAACTTCTGCAGCACAGAAATGTTAATACAGTGAAAAAAAATAGAAGTATGGGAATCGCTCAATTCAAATTATCTCTCTGCTCACCTAGTCACAGACAAAGAGCCCAGACACAAATACAGACATATCCTCAGAGGTTGGACTGAAAATAATCCCCTTTTAGTGATTCAGATATCTCATTTTTTAAACTGTACTGTGTAACCTTCTGACTAAATTAGAACCTTCTCTTACTGGTTTATATGTACTGTTGTGGGTAGCTCCACATTCAAAGCACATATTTTGGATCCAGATAGTTGGGGGGGGGGGGGGGCTCCTGTGAAATGTTTTCAGGACTCAGGAGATTAGGATTGACAACTGTCTCACTTTTTTCAAGATTCAACAAATTAACACTATCCAATCCAACTAGGATACATCAATGCAAGATCAGCAGTAAGCAACTCAGTAGATATACTAGACTGGATCACCACAGATAAATTAGACCTTCTATTTATTACAGAAACCTGGTTCCATAGCCCTACAGACCCCGCCATCTTAGAAGCATGCCCAACAGATTACAAAATCACCCACTGGACAAGGAGTGGAAAAAGAAGGGGCAGAATAGACATTATTTACAAACCCGAATTCACCATCACAACCACGGGTGAATCTACCTCACCACAACTTGAAATTGCATCGACAAGAATTAATCACCCAAACCTAATAGGACACCTCAATGCAATCCTATTCTACAGACCACCAGGAGAATGGCAAGACTCCCAAACACAACTCATGGACTTCATCTCGAACATGTGTGTATCTGCCACAAACATCCTTATAATAGGAGACATTAACCTACACCTTGAAGATGATACCTCAACAGGCACACGAGAATGCAAAGAATTCCTAAAACTCTGGGATCTACATGCACCCAACACGCAACCAACACACGAAAAAGGACATACACTGGACATTATAACACACAAATTCGATCCGGACTCAGCTATCACACTTACCAACACAAGATGGACACCTACACTATGGTCAGACCACCATAAAACAAATGTCTCTCTCTACTGGCAAAAAACACACATAAACACAATCAATAAACATGAGCGAACAACATACACCACGAGAGGAAAAATAGACCCCACAACATTTTGGCAACAGATCTACCAGTACGAATGGTCAACCAATGCTGACACCATCCAATTCTTCCAAGAATGGGACGATTTATGTACAACAACATTAGACAAAATCGCCCCGATCCAAACCAGAACATCACACAGAAAAAAATCAAACCCATGGTTCACCGAAGAGCTGAAAAAGCTTAAAAAACAAGTCAGGAAACTAGAACGTGCATGGAATAAAAAAAGAGATGAACAAACACTAAATGCCTGGAAACTACTTCGGAGGAAATACAAATATACCATAAAACAGACTAAAAGACTACACTTCAAGACAATAATAGGACCAAACTACAAAGACACACATAAACTCTTCTACCTTGTGAACAAACTGCTAGACACCACACCAGTTACAAACAACAGCAAAGATATACCAGACGTAGACAGCCTTGCAAAATACTTCAAGGAGAAAATTATACAATTAAAACTTAAAATACCTTCCAGCCAAATCGAATACGCCTCACTCCTAGATTGTCTAGACCCAGAAGACGGCATATACCCAGCAGACAGAACCTGGACCGAATTCGAACTACTATCAGAAGACCTCATCGCTGATACACTTAAAAGATATGCCAAATCCTACTGCAAACTAGACATATGCCCAAATAACCTCATGAAATCAGCTCCTCAACAATTCATAACAGACCTAACGAACCACATAAACTTCATGCTACTAAACGGACTTTTCCCAAAAGAAAAAAGGAAAAATTTTACTCACCCCAATACCCAAAGACACAAAGAAAAGCACAAGAGAAATAACCAACTACAGACCAGTAGCATCCATACCACTAACAACCAAAATAACCGAAGGAATTGTAACTAAACAACTCACCAACTATCTAAATAAATACTCAATACTGCATGATGCCCAATCAGGATTCCGATCGAATCATAGCACAGAAACAGTATTAATTACCCTCATGACTAAATTTAAACAAATGATTGCAACCGGCAACAATATACTCCTCCTACAATTTGACATGTCAAGTGCCTTCGACATGGTTGACCACGGAATCCTATTACACATACTCGAATATTTTGGCATTGGAGGAAATGTCCTAAACTGGTTCAAGGGGTTCCTAGCGAAGGCAAAAAAGGAGGTAAAAAATCCTCACGACACCGTGAAGATGAAACAAAAAAGTGAGGAGAATGGATGAGGATACCAACTGTTTTATATTTATTCACTTAAAAAATTCACTTAAAAAATTACATGTGCATAAACAGCGACCCGACACGGCCGTGTTTCGGCACAATGGCCTGCTTCAGGGGTCTTTATAACCTTGAATGATGTAGTTTAGAATGTTTGTTCCAAGGGAAATAACAGGAAACAAATCTCTCTGGTCTCCTCTCTTCAAAAATAATATATATGAGATATATATATTTTTTTAAAAACGAGCATCTAAATACTCCTCTCCTAAGAGTTATCGGCAAATTGTGAAAAAGCAGGCCATTGTGCCGAAACACGGCCGTGTCGGGTCGCTGTTTATGCACATGTAATTTTTTAAGTGAATTTTTTAAGTGAATAAATATAAAACAGTTGGTATCCTCATCCATTCTCCTCACTTTTTTGTTTCATCATCAAGGGGTTCCTAACCAAGCGTTCATACCAAGTCACATCAAAGTCAGCCACGTCTGCCGCATGGACACCTGAATGTGGAGTACATAGTAACATAGTAGATGACGGCAGAAAAAGACCTGCACGGTCCATCCAGTCTGCCCAAGAAGATAAATTCATATGTGCTACTTTTTTTATTTGTACTGTCCTCTTCAGTGCACAGACCGTATAAGTCTGGCCAGCCCTATCCCCGCCTCCCAACCACCAGCTCTGGCACAGACCGTATAAGTCTGCCCAGCACTATCCCTGCCACCCACCACCGGCTCTGGCACAGACCTTATAAGTCTGCCCAGCACTATCCCCGCCTCGCAACCACCAACCCCGCCTCCCAACCACCAGCTCTGGCACAGACCGTATAAGTCTGCCCAGCACTATCCCTGCCACCCACCACCGGCTCTGGCACAGACCATATAAGTCTGCCCAGCACTATCCCCGCCGCCCAACCACCAGCCCCGGCATAGACCGTATAAGTCTGCCCAGCACTAGTCCCGCCTCCCAACCACCAGCCCCAGCACAGACCGTATATGTCTGCCCACACTAGCCCCGCCTCCCAACCACCAGCTCTGCCACCCATTCTAGGCTAAGTACCACAAGGATCACCTCTCTCACCAACCATCTTCAACCTAATGATGATCCCCTTGGCAAAACTATCAAACCATAACCTCAACCCATATATATACGCCGATGATGTAACAATATACATCCCTTTCAAACAAGACATCAAAGAAATCTCCAATGAAATCAACCAAAGTCTACACATCATGAACACCTGGGCAGATGCATTTCATCTGAAACTAAATGCAGAAAAAACTCAGTGCCTGATACATACTTCCCAATACAACACGAAGGAATTTACCGCTATAAATACACCAAAACTAAACCTTCCAATCTCAGAAACACTAAAAATCCTTGGAGTTACTATCGACCGCCACCTAACACTCGAAACCCATGCAAACAACACAACCAAAAAAATATTCTACTGCATGTGGAAACTGAAAAGAATAAGACAATACTTCCCAAGATCCGTCTTCCACAACCTAGTGCAATCCCTCGTCCTCAGCCATCTGGATTACTGCAATTCGCTATACGCAGGTTGTAAAGAGCAAATACTAAGAAGACTTCAAACAGCCCAGAACACTGCAGCCAGACTCATCTTCGGAAAACCAAAATACGAAAGTGCTAAACCCTTACGAGAGAAGCTGCACTGGCTCCCACTCAAGGAACGCATTACCTTTAAGATATGCACATTAGTCCACAAAATTATCCACGGTGAAGCTCCAGCCTACATGTCCGACTTAATAGACCTACCACCCAGGAACGCTAAAAGATCATCTCGAACTTTTCTTAACCTCCACTTCCCTAACTGCAAAGGCATAAAATACAAGATGCTGCACGCATCAACCTTTTCTTATTTAAGCACGCAATTCTGGAATATACTACCACGCAACTTGAAAACAATCCACGAACTTACCAACTTCCGCAAACTACTGAAGACTCATCTCTTCGATAAAATTTACTGCAAGGAGCAGTACACATGAAGTCCACACTCACTATTCCAGAAATACACCAATACATTCTTTTCTGAACTCTAATCCCCCGTAATCTCATCACACTTAAACCTTCACTCACAGAAAATGTTATACCGAATGTTCTTTTGCTAAGGTTTTATCACCCTACCGATTTCCAGTTGTCTCTTTCCATTGTTCTTTTCCTTGACCTTTTCCCTAACGACACCTTGACTTTGTCTTGCTTAACTTCTCACAATGGAATCAATAATTGATTGTAACAAACTACATTTCCATGATTTACAATGTATTGTAAGCCACACTGAACCCACAAATAGGTGGGGAAATGTGGGATACAAATGCAATAAATAAATAAAAAATGTGGGATCGCTTAGGAACAGGAAGAATTAGGGGTTACAGAGGATGGGTCATATGGCCTTTATCTGCCGTCATGTTTCTAGGTTGGCTTGCATGATTTTTTGTTTTCTTGAAAACCAGGCAGCTAGGGTGGAAGGTGGAGTTTTGAGTCGTCGTCCCCCAACCAAGATTCGAAATGGTCTATACCTTGTGGTATCATTGAGTGCAGCACCTGATCTCTGTTTCTAGGCATCCTGGGAGCAAAAGGCAGAAGAATTAGGGGCTGCAGACTGGATGGATCATATGGTCTTTATCTGCTGTTTCTATAACTGCTAAGATTCAAACTAATACTGAAGGCAATCTCCCTCTAATACTTTCTATCTGAAAAACCATAAATCGTGAAGGAGATAGGTGGAGACTCAACTGGCTTATACTCTAATAATGAGTTCATTAAATAGGTGAAGCCTCAAGAAGCCCCCGGCTCAATGATTAAAGAGCTCTCGGGAGGCTGGACTGCTTCAGCAAACACCCCACTGGTCTACTGCAAATGTTCTTACAAATTACTATTTTGCTTCATTTTTCTTTTAAACTTTTTCTTTACTCTTAAAGGTCAAGTATATAAATTACTTAGATTTGTATCCAGGCTCTCAAGACGCTAAATACGACCATGACCAACGGTGGCCAGCGTTTCGTCACCTGCCTCAGGGTCAAATGGTCTGCGTCAATCTTAGCCCAAATAGATACTCAGCACTAGCGGACAAAGCTAAGTAATTTATATACTTGACCTTTAAGAGTAAAGAAAAAGTTTAAAAGAAAAATGAAGCAAAATAGTAATTTGTAAGAACATTTGCAGTAGATCAGTGGGGTGTTTGCCGATGATGAAGCAGTCCAGCCTCCTGAGAGCTCTTTAATCATTGAGCCGGGGGCTTCTTGAGGCTTCACCTCTTTATTTAATGAACTCATTATTAGAGTATAAGCCAGTTGAGTCTCCACCTATCTCCTTCACGATTTATGGCTTCTATAACTGCTAAGTACATTACTTGCCAGGTGCCCTTGGCCTGGATTGGACAGGATGCTGGGCTGGATGGACCCTTGGTCTTTTCCCAGTGTGGCATTACCATGTGAATACGAGCTCTAGAAGCACCTCTGTGCCAAAATACAGAAGGCTAAAGGAACCCTGGCTCCCTTCTCAGGGTCAGTTATGTCTCTCTCTCTCCCCCACCAGGACTTTCTACCCTTCACCAGGCTCCAACTCACCTCACAAACCTCTTTTCACCATCACTTCCGCGTCGCTTCTGACACGTCATCGGCGGAAACTGCGTCCTCTTTAAATGACGTCAGAAGCAGCGAGCGGGGTACGAAGGGCAGAGCGTCCGCGCCCGCATTATCCACACTTCCGGTTAAGTGTGGCGGAACTAGTTGCGCTGTTTGGTGTCTGTAATGTCTTCCGGTGAAAAAGGAGCGAGCGCCGAGGGGCCGACTGGAAGGGGCGACAAGTGAGAGGCCCAGAGGGCGCAGGAGACGTGGTGAGAAAAGACCCTGAGAGCAGAGCTCAAGTTACCCCAGAGAGGGAGACGAAAGGGGTAGTTACCCTACAGAGAGAGGGTGGGGGTGTGAAAAGAAGTTACCCCAAAGCTTATAAACTAAGCAACAGGGGGGAGTGAAAAGGAGAAGTTACCTGAGGGAGAAGGGGTGAAAAGCAGAAGTTACCCCAGAGAGAGAGAGAGGAAGAGGGTGGGGGTGTGAAAAGAAGTTACCCCAAAGCTTATAAACTAAGCAACAGGGGGGAGTGAAAAGGAGAAGTTACCTGAGGGAGAGGGAGGGAGGAGGGGTGAAAAGCAGAAGTTACCCCAGAGAGAGAGGAAGAGGGTGGGGGTGTGAAAAGAAGTTACCCCAAAGCTTATAAACTAAGCAACAGGGGGGAGTGAAAAGGAGAAGTTACCCCAGAGAGAGAGAGGGAGGGAGGAGGGGTGAAAAGCAGAAGTTACCCCAGAGAGAGACAGGAAGAGGGTGGGGGTGTGAAAAGAAGTTACCCCAAAGCTTATAAACTAAGCAACAGGGGGGAGTGAAAAGGAGAAGGTACCCCAGAGAGAGAGAGGGTGGGAGAGTGAAAAGGAGAAGGTACCCCAGAGAGAGGGAGGAGGGGTGAAAAGCAGAAGTTACCCCAGAGAGAGAGGAAGAGGGTGGGGGTGTGAAAAGAAGTTACCCCAAAGCTTATAAACTAAGCAACAGGGGGGAGTGAAAAGGAGAAGTTACCTGAGGGAGAGGGAGGGAGGAGGGGTGAAAAGCAGAAGTTACCCCAGAGAGAGAGGAAGAGGGTGGGGGTGTGAAAAGAAGTTACCCCAAAGCTTATAAACTAAGCAACAGGGGGGAGTGAAAAGGAGAAGTTACCTGAGGGAGAGGGAGGGAGGAGGGGTGAAAAGCAGAAGTTACCCCAGAGAGAGACAGGAAGAGGGTGGGGGTGTGAAAAGAAGTTACCCCAAAGCTTATAAACTAAGCAACAGGGGGGGAGTGAAAAGGAGAAGTTACCTGAGGGAGAGGGTGGGAGAGTGAAAAGGAGAAGGTACCCCAGAGAGAGGGAGGAGGGGTGAAAAGCAGAAGTTACCCCAGAGAGAGGAAGAGGGTGGGAGAGTGAAAAGGAGAAGGTACCCCAGAGAGAGGGAGGAGGGGTGAAAAGCAGAAGTTACCCCAGAGAGAGGAAGAGGGTGGGAGAGTGAAAAGGAGAAGGTACCCCAGAGAGAGGGAGGAGGGGTGAAAAGCAGAAGTTACCCCAGAGAGAGGAAGAGGGTGGGAGAGTGAAAAGGAGAAGGTACCCCAGAGAGAGGGAGGAGGGGTGAAAAGCAGAAGTTACCCCAGAGAGAGGAAGAGGGTGGGAGAGTGAAAAGGAGAAGGTACCCCAGAGAGAGGGAGGAGGGGTGAAAAGCAGAAGTTACCCCAGAGAGAGGAAGAGGGTGGGAGAGTGAAAAGGAGAAGGTACCCCAGAGAGAGGGAGAGAGAGAGGAAGTGAAAAGGCGAAGTTACCTGAGAGACAGAAGAACTGAAAAGGAGAAGTTACCCCACTCAGAGAGAGAGAGGGTGGGGGTGTGAAAAGAAGTTACCCCAAAGCTTATAAACTAAGCAACAGGGGGGAGTGAAAAGGAGAAGTTACCTGAGGGAGAGGGTGGGAGAGTGAAAAGGAGAAGGTACCCCAGAGAGAGGGAGGAGGGGTGAAAAGCAGAAGTTACCCCAGAGAGAGAGGAAGAGGGTGGGGGTGTGAAAAGAAGTTACCCCAAAGCTTATAAACTAAGCAACAGGGGGGAGTGAAAAGGAGAAGTTACCCTGAGGGAGAGGGAGGGAGGAGGGGTGAAAAGCAGAAGTTACCCCAGAGAGAGAGGAAGAGGGTGGGGGTGTGAAAAGAAGTTACCCCAAAGCTTATAAACTAAGCAACAGGGGGGAGTGAAAAGGAGAAGTTACCTGAGGGAGAGGGAGGGAGGAGGGGTGAAAAGCAGAAGTTACCCCAGAGAGAGAGGAAGAGGGTGGGGGTGTGAAAAGAAGTTACCCCAAAGCTTATAAACTAAGCAACAGGGGGGAGTGAAAAGGAGAAGTTACCTGAGGGAGAGGGAGGGAGGAGGGGTGAAAAGCAGAAGTTACCCCAGAGAGAGAGGAAGAGGGTGGGGGTGTGAAAAGAAGTTACCCCAAAGCTTATAAACTAAGCAACAGGGGGGAGTGAAAAGGAGAAGTTACCCCAGAGAGGGGGAGGGAGGAGGGGTGAAAAGCAGAAGTTACCCCAGAGAGAGACAGGAAGAGGGTGGGGGTGTGAAAAGAAGTTACCCCAAAGCTTATAAACTAAGCAACAGGGGGGAGTGAAAAGGAGAAGGTACCCCAGAGAGAGAGAGGGAGGGAGGAGGGGTGAAAAGCAGAAGTTACCCCAGAGAGAGACAGGAAGAGGGTGGGGGTGTGAAAAGAAGTTACCCCAAAGCTTATAAACTAAGCAACAGGGGGGGAGTGAAAAGGAGAAGTTACCTGAGGGAGAGGGTGGGAGAGTGAAAAGGAGAAGGTACCCCAGAGAGAGGGAGGAGGGGTGAAAAGCAGAAGTTACCCCAGAGAGAGGAAGAGGGTGGGAGAGTGAAAAGGAGAAGGTACCCCAGAGAGAGGGAGGAGGGGTGAAAAGCAGAAGTTACCCCAGAGAGAGGAAGAGGGTGGGAGAGTGAAAAGGAGAAGGTACCCCAGAGAGAGGGAGGAGGGGTGAAAAGCAGAAGTTACCCCAGAGAGAGGAAGAGGGTGGGAGAGTGAAAAGGAGAAGGTACCCCAGAGAGAGGGAGGAGGGGTGAAAAGCAGAAGTTACCCCAGAGAGAGGAAGAGGGTGGGAGAGTGAAAAGGAGAAGGTACCCCAGAGAGAGGGAGGAGGGGTGAAAAGCAGAAGTTACCCCAGAGAGAGGAAGAGGGTGGGAGAGTGAAAAGGAGAAGGTACCCCAGAGAGAGGGAGAGAGAGAGGAAGTGAAAAGGCGAAGTTACCTGAGAGACAGAAGAACTGAAAAGGAGAAGTTACCCCACTCAGAGAGAGAGAGGGTGGGGGTGTGAAAAGAAGTTACCCCAAAGCTTATAAACTAAGCAACAGGGGGGAGTGAAAAGGAGAAGTTACCCCACTCAGAGAGAGGGTGGGGTGTGAAAAGAAGTTACCCCAAATCTTATAAACTAAGCAACAGGGGGGGAGTGAAAAGGAGAAGTTACCCCACTCAGAGAGAGGGTGGGGTGTGAAAAGAAGTTACCCCAAAGCTTATAAACTAAGCAACAGGGGGAAGTGAAAAGGAGAAGGTACCCCAGAGAGAGGGAGGGAGAAAGAGGAAGTGAAAAGCAGAAGTTACCCCAGAGAGTGGAAGAGGGTGGGGAGAGTGAAAAGGAGAAGGTACCCCAGAGAGAGGGAGGAGGGGTGAAAAGCAGAAGTTACCCCAGAGAGAGAGGAAGAGGGTGGGGGTGTGAAAAGAAGTTACCCCAAAGCTTATAAACTAAGCAACAGGGGGGGAGTGAAAAGGAGAAGTTACCTGAGGGAGAGGGAGGGAGGAGGGGTGAAAAGCAGAAGTTACCCCAGAGAGAGAGGAAGAGGGTGGGGGTGTGAAAAGAAGTTACCCCAAAGCTTATAAACTAAGCAACAGGGGGGAGTGAAAAGGAGAAGTTACCTGAGGGAGAGGGTGGGAGAGTGAAAAGGAGAAGTTACCCCACTCAGAGAGAGGGTGGGGTGTGAAAAGAAGTTACCCCAAAGCTTATAAACTAAGCAACAGGGGGGGAGTGAAAAGGAGAAGTTACCTGAGGGAGAGGGTGGGAGACTGAAAAGGAGAAGTTACCCCAGAGAGAGAGAGAGGAAGAGGGGCCGACTGGAAGGGGCGACAAGTGAGAGGCCCAGAGGGCGCAGGAGACGTGGTGAGAAAAGACCCTGAGAGCAGAGCTCAAGTTACCCCAGAGAGGGAGACGAAAGGGGTAGTTACCCTACAGAGAGAGGGTGGGGGTGTGAAAAGAAGTTACCCCAAAGCTTATAAACTAAGCAACAGGGGGGGAGTGAAAAGGAGAAGTTACCTGAGGGAGAGGGAGGGAGGAGGGGTGAAAAGCAGAAGTTACCCCAGAGAGAGAGGAAGAGGGTGGGGGTGTGAAAAGAAGTTACCCCAAAGCTTATAAACTAAGCAACAGGGGGAAGTGAAAAGCAGAAGTTACCCCAGAGAGTGGAAGAGGGTGGGGAGAGTGAAAAGGAAGAGGGTACCCCAGAGAGAGGGAGGGAGAGAGAGGACGTGAAAAGGCAAAGTTACCTGAGAGAGAGAAGAACTGAAAAGGAGAAGTTACCCCACTCAGAGAGAGGGTGGGGTGTGAAAAGAAGTTACCCCAAATCTTATAAACTAAGCAACAGGGGGGGAGTGAAAAGGAGAAGTTACCTGAGGGAGAGGGTGGGAGAGTGAAAAGGAGAAGTTACCCCACTCAGAGAGAGGGTGGGGTGTGAAAAGAAGTTACCCCAAAGCTTATAAACTAAGCAATAGGGGGGAGTGAAAAGGAGAAGTTACCTGAGGGAGAGGGTGGGAGAGTGAAAAGGAGAAGTTACCCCACTCAGAGAGAGGGTGGGGTGTGAAAAGAAGTTACCCCAAAGCTTATAAACTAAGCAACAGGGGGGGAGTGAAAAGGAGAAGTTACCTGAGGGAGAGGGTGGGAGACTGAAAAGGAGAAGTTACCCCAGAGAGAGAGAGAGAGAGGAAGAGGGGCCGACTGGAAGGGGCGACAAGTGAGAGGCCCAGAGGGCGCAGGAGACGTGGTGAGAAAAGACCCTGAGAGCAGAGCTCAAGTTACCCCAGAGAGGGAGACGAAAGGGGTAGTTACCCTACAGAGAGAGGGTGGGGTGTGAAAAGAAGTTACCCCAAAGCTTATAAACTAAGCAACAGGGGGAAGTGAAAAGGAGAAGGTACCCCAGAGAGAGAGAGGGAGGGAGAGAGAGGAAGTGAAAAGCAGAAGTTACCCCAGAGAGTGGAAGAGGGTGGGGAGAGTGAAAAGGAAGAGGGTACCCCAGAGAGAGGGAGGGAGGAGAGAGGACGTGAAAAGGCAAAGTTACCTGAGAGAGAGAAGAACTGAAAAGGAGAAGTTACCCCACTCAGAGAGAGGGTGGGGTGTGAAAAGAAGTTACCCCAAATCTTATAAACTAAACAACAGGGGGGGAGTGAAAAGGAGAAGTTACCTGAGGGAGAGGGTGGGAGAGTGAAAAGGAGAAGTTACCCCACTCAGAGAGAGGGTGGGGTGTGAAAAGAAGTTACCCCAAAGCTTATAAACTAAGCAACAGGGGGGAGTGAAAAGGAGAAGTTACCTGAGGGAGAGGGTGGGAGAGTGAAAAGGAGAAGTTACCCCACTCAGAGAGAGGGTGGGGTGTGAAAAGAAGTTACCCCAAAGCTTATAAACTAAGCAACAGGGGGGGAGTGAAAAGGAGAAGTTACCTGAGGGAGAGGGTGGGAGACTGAAAAGGAGAAGTTACCCCAGAGAGAGAGAGAGGAAGAGGGGCCGACTGGAAGGGGCGACAAGTGAGAGGCCCAGAGGGCGCAGGAGACGTGGTGAGAAAAGACCCTGAGAGCAGAGCTCAAGTTACCCCAGAGAGGGAGACGAAAGGGGTAGTTACCCTACAGAGAGAGGGTGGGGTGTGAAAAGAAGTTACCCCAAAGCTTATAAACTAAGCAACAGGGGGAAGTGAAAGGAGAAGGTACCCCAGAGAGAGAGAGGGAGGGAGAGAGAGGAAGTGAAAAGCAGAAGTTACCCCAGAGAGTGGAAGAGGGTGGGGAGAGTGAAAAGGAAGAGGGTACCGCAGAGAGAGGGGGGGAGAGAGAGGACGTGAAAAGGCAAAGTTACCTGAGAGAAAGAAGAACTGAAAAGGAGAAGTTACCCCACTCAGAGAGAGGGTGGGGTGTGAAAAGAAGTTACCCCAAATCTTATAAACTAAGCAACAGGGGGGGAGTGAAAAGGAGAAGTTACCTGAGGGAGAGGGTGGGAGAGTGAAAAGGAGAAGTTACCCCACTCAGAGAGAGGGTGGGGTGTGAAAAGAAGTTACCCCAAAGCTTATAAACTAAGCAACAGGGGGGAGTGAAAAGGAGAAGTTACCTGAGGGAGAGGGTGGGAGAGTGAAAAGGAGAAGTTACCCCACTCAGAGAGAGGGTGGGGTGTGAAAAGAAGTTACCCCAAAGCTTATAAACTAAGCAACAGGGGGGGAGTGAAAAGGAGAAGTTACCTGAGGGAGAGGGTGGGAGACTGAAAAGGAGAAGTTACCCCAGAGAGAGAGAGAGGAAGAGGGGCCGACTGGAAGGGGCGACAAGTGAGAGGCCCAGAGGGCGCAGGAGACGTGGTGAGAAAAGACCCTGAGAGCAGAGCTCAAGTTACCCCAGAGAGGGAGACGAAAGGGGTAGTTATCCTACAGAGAGAGGGTGGGGTGTGAAAAGAAGTTACCCCAAAGCTTATAAACTAAGCAACAGGGGGGAGTGAAAAGGAGAAATTACCTGAGGGAGAGGGTGGAAGACTGAAAAGGAGAAGTTACCCCAGAGAGAGAGAGAGGAAGAGGGGCCGACTGGAAGGGGCGACAAGTGAGAGGCCCAGAGGGCGCAGGAGACGTGGTGAGAAAAGACCCTGAGAGCAGAGCTCAAGTTATCCCAGAGAGGGAGACGAAAGGGGTAGTTACCCTACAGAGAGAGGGTGGGGTGTGAAAAGAAGTTACCCCAAAGCTTATAAACTAAGCAACAGGGGGGAGTGAAAAGGAGAAGTTACCTGAGGGAGAGGGTGGGAGAGTGAAAAGGAGAAGTTACCCCACTCAGAGAGAGGGTGGGGTGTGAAAAGAAGTTACCCCAAAGCTTATAAACTAAGCAACAGGGGGGAGTGAAAAGGAGAAGGTACCCCAGAGAGAGGGAGGAGGGGTGAAAAGCAGAAGTTACCCCAGAGAGAGAGGAAGAGGGTGGGGGTGTGAAAAGAAGTTACCCCAAATCTTATAAACTAAGCAACAGGGGGGAGTGAAAAGGAGAAGGTACCCCAGAGAGAGGGAGGAGGGGTGAAAAGCAGAAGTTACCCCAGAGAGAGCGAGAGAGGAAGAGGATGGGGGTGTGAAAAGAAGTTACCCCAAAGCTTATAAACTAAGCAACAGGGGGGGGGGGGAAAGGAGAAGGTATCCCAGAGAGAGGGAGGAGGGGTGAAAAGCAGAAGTTACCCCAGAGAGAGAGGAAGAGGGTGGGGGTGTGAAAAGAAGTTACCCCAAATCTTATAAACTAAGCAACAGGGGGGAGTGAAAAGGAGAAGGTACCCCAGAGAGAGGGAGGAGGGGTGAAAAGCAGAAGTTACCCCAGAGAGAGGAAGAGGGTGGGAGAGTGAAAAGGAGAAGGTACCCCAGAGAGAGGGAGAGAGAGAGGAAGTGAAAAGGCGAAGTTACCTGAGAGACAGAAGAACTGAAAAGGAGAAGTTACCCCACTCAGAGAGAGAGAGGGTGGGGGTGTGAAAAGAAGTTACCCCAAATCTTATAAACTAAGCAACAGGGGGGAGTGAAAAGGAGAAGGTACCCCAGAGAGAGGGAGGAGGGGTGAAAAGCAGAAGTTACCCCAGAGAGAGGAAGAGGGTGGGAGAGTGAAAAGGAGAGGGTACCCCAGAGAGAGGGAGGGAGAGAGAGGACGTGAAAAGGCGAAGTTACCTGAGAGAGAGAAGAACTGAAAAGGAGAAGTTACCCCACTCAGAGAGACAGAGGGTGGGGGTGTGAAAAGAAGTTACCCCAAATCGTATAAGCAACAGGGGGGGGGGAGTGAAAAGGAGAAGTTACCTGAGGGAAAGGGTGGGAGAGTGAAAAGGAGAAGGTACCCCAGAGAGAGGGAGGAGGGGTGGAAAGCAGAAGTTACCCCAGAGTGAGAGGAAGAGGGTGGGGGTGTGAAAAGAAGTTACCCCAAATCGTATAAACTAAGCAACAGGGGGGAGTGAAAAGGAGAAATTACCTGAGGGAGAGGGTGGGAGACTGAAAAGGAGAAGGTACCCCAGAGAGAGGGAGAAGGGGTGAAAAGCAGAAGTTACCCCAGAGAGAGAGAGGAAGAGGGTGGGGGTGTGAAAAGAAGTTACCCCAAATCTTATAAACTAAGCAACAGGGGGGAGTGAAAAGGAGAAATTACCTGAGGGAGAGGGAGTTAGGAGGGGTGAAAAGCAGAAGTTACCCCAGAGAGAGAGGAAGAGGGTGGGGGTGTGAAAAGAAGTTACCCCAAATCTTATAAACTAAGCAACAGGGGGGGGAGTGAAAAGGAGAAATTACCTGAGGGAGAGGGAGGGAGGAGGGGTGAAAAGCAGAAGTTACCCCAGAGAGAGAGAGGAAGAGGGTGGGGGTGTGAAGAAGTTACCCCAAATCGTATAAACTAAGCAACAAGGGGGGAGTGAAAAGGAGAAGTTACCTGAGGAACAGGATGGGAGAGTGAAAAGGAGACGGTACCCCAGAGAGAGGGAGGAGGGGTGAAAAGCAGAAGTTACCCCTAGAGAGAGGGGGAGAGGAAGTGAAAAGGCAAAGTTACCTAAGAGAGAGGAGTGAAAAGGAGAAGGTACCCCAGAGAGAGAGAGAGAGAAGGAGTGAAAAGGAGAAGTTACCCCACTCAGAGAGAGGGTGGGGGTGTGAAAAGAAGTTACCCCAAATCTTATAAACTAAGCAACAGGGGGGGGACTGAAAAGGAGAAGTTACCTGAGGGAGAGGGTGGGAGAGTGAAAAGGAGAAGGTACCCCAGAGAGAGAGAGAGGGAGGGAGAGGAAGTGAAAAGGTGAAGTTACCTGAGAGAGAGAAGGAGTGACAAGGAGAAGTTACCCCACTCAGAGAGAGAGGGTGGGGGTGTGAAAAGAGGTTACCCCAGAGAGGGAGAATGCGTGAAAAGTAGAAGTTACTCCACACACGGAGGGAGAGGGTAGGGGAGTTAAAAAGAGAAATTACCCCACAGAGAGAAGGAGAAGGGGTGAAAAGGAGAAGTTACCACACCTCTCTACCCCAAATCATATAAACTAAGCAACAAAGTTATAACAAAACTCTGGCCTCAATTGGCAACCACTGCGGTCTTTCATAACCTGCACAAACTGTAGAGTGAGATCCTTAAGGACCTTGACGATCAGACATAGTTTTAAATTTAGCCCTGTATTGTACTAGTAGCCAGTGCAGTTTTTGCGGACATGTGATGTGATCACGTTGCTCACGCAATTCTATCAGTTTAGAGAAGCCCTTGGAGCCATAAGCTAGTTGTGCCAAATAATTTTACAAAGCCACCACATATCTGTAGATGTTAGTGATGAGGAGTGGATCTACTCTTTAAGAGCTAGCAGTACTGGCAGAAACAGACTAGATTCCAGTGAAACAGCTGCATCTGAAATCCCTGCCAAACAGAACTTTGGTTGGGTCAGGGAATGAAAACAATGTTGGTGGCTATAATTGATGATTTCCATTGTATGGTAGACAAGACTTTGGATTGTTTTATTATTATTTATTGCATTTGTATCCCACAGTTTCCCACCTATTTGCAGGCTCAATGTGGCTTACATAGTCTTGTTAACATTGTCATTCCAGGATATCAGATACAGTTAGTATTGTGCAGAGATTAAGTAAGGGAAGAGAGAAGAAGGAAGGGAGTGATTAGGGTAGTTATAGAAGGTGGGCTTTCATAACTGAGTGGGTTGGTGAAGTGGATTAGTGAGGTTATCGGTTCTCATTGTAGGCTTTGTTGAAGAAATATGTCTTCAGAGATTTGCGAAAGATAGTTGTTTTGTCGATTGTTTTCAGGTCTGTAGGTAGTGTATTCCATAACTGCATGCTCATGTAAGAGAAGGTAGTGGCATGCATCAGCTTGTATTTTAGTCCTTTACAGCTGGGGAAGTGCAGGTTGAGAAATTTGCGGGATGATCTTGTGGAGTTTCTGGGAAGTAGGTCCACGAGGTTTAGCATGTAGATTGGGGCGTCTGCGTGAATGATTTTGTGTACAATCGTACAGATCTTGAATGCAATGCGTTCCTTAAGTGGGAGCCAGTGAAGTTTCTCTCTTAAGGGTTTTGCACTTTCACATTTAGTTTTTCCAAATATGAGTCTGGCGGCAGTATTTTGGGCAGTTTGGAGTTTTTTGATGGTCTGTTCTTTACAGCCAGCGTACAGTGTGTTGCAGTAGTCCAGATGACTTATTACCATTGACTGTACCAGGGTACGGAAGATGTATCTCGGGAAGAACGGTTTTACTCTTTTGAGTTTCCACATGGATTAGAACATCTTTTTCGTCATGTTTTACAACTTCATTGTACCTAATCCCAATCTGATTGTATCCAGATTAGCCGAGTAGGGCATTGCTCGTGTTTTGGGCTGGTTTAGATCCTTTTGGAAGGATTTTGTGCAGTTTCTGGCGATGTGGAACTCCAAAAGCAATGAAGAGTACCCATTGTCTTTATTTAGAGACTGAAGCAGTATTCAGAATCATAGTACAAGCTTATGTCTTGCCCTATCTAGACTACTGTAATATTTTGTTGGCTGCTCCTACAATCTCTTAGTCAAACTACAAACGTTACAAAACACAGCCGCCAGACTAGTCCATGGCGCAAGTACGTTTGATCAGACCACTCCACTGCTGTGAAAACTTTATTGGCTGCTAATTAAGGCTTATATTACATTTTTTTTGCAGTCTAATATTCAGAATTTTAGCCCCTGCTTGTATGTCCTTAATACATTTTCCAACTCAAGATGACAGAACCAATTGATGTTGATATTTTCTTTGCATCTGCAAATTTTAAGAAACTTCTGGAGCACTTTTTTTTTTTTTTTTACATAACAATCTGCTCCAATTTGAAATACTTTACCTCAGAATTGAAACATTAAAATGATTACATTAGACAGATTACCTCATGAAAGATTCCTGAGAAAATTAGAAAGTCATGGGATAGGAGGTAATGTCCTGTTGTGGATTAAAAACTGGTTAAAAGATAGAAAACAGAGAGTAGGGTTAAATGGTCAGTATTCTCAATGGAGAAGGGTAGTTAGTGGGGTTCCCCAGGGGTCTGTGCTGGGACCGCTACTTTTTAACATATTTATAAATGATCTAGAGATGGGAGTAACTAGTGAGGTAATTGAATTCACCAATGATACAAAGGTGCTCATTTTCAAAGGTCATAGACTTACTAAGTTACATAGAGGCATATTTTCAAAGCACTTAGGGCCCTGTTTACTAAGGCGCGTTAGCATTTTTAACGTACCTACAATTTAGCGCGTGCGCTGTGTAAGGCACCTATAGGGATATTGTAGGCATGTACACAGTTAACGCACGTACATGGTTAGTGTGCATTAAAAATGTTAACGGGCCTATAACACGGCTTAGTAAACGGGGCCCCTAGTCTTACAGAGTTACGTGGAGGGGCATTTTCAATATGATGTTTAAGTCAGACTTTGGACGTTTTGCAAAAAACACAAAAGTCTGAATTGGAAAGAAGGTCATTTTCAAAAAAGAAAAGCGTCTATCCTTTTTTTTTTAATTATCCTTTTTATTCAGGTAATTCAACATATTCAAACAGTTCAAAAGAAATTACAACACAATGTTTGGTCTGCCTGAAATTTTTAACATTTTCGAACTCAACCCCTCCCCCCCTTCCGCCCCTTCCCCCTTCTATCCTTTTTTTTTTTTTTCTCGAAAATACTGTTTTGAACAAGGTTTTGTGATTTGGATGTTTTGCTTTTTTGGTCCATTTTTGAAAAAAAAAAAAAAGGCCAAGTACAAAACTTACAAAATCAAGCCATTGGGATGTAGGAGGAGCCAGCATTTTTAGTAGACTGGTCCCCCAGACTTCCCAGAAAACAATAGGGCACCCTATGGGGTACTGCAGTGGACTTCTTAAAATGCTCCCAGGTACAGATCTCACCATTGCTCCCATACCTTGTCTGCTGAGTCCTCCCCCCCCCCCCAACCCCCCCCCCCACTACTCCCAACTGTACAGCACTACCATAGCCCTTATGGGTGAAGGGAGCACCTATATGTCAGTACAGTGGGTTTCTGGTGAATTTTGGAGGGCTAACAGTGTCCTCCACAAGTATAACAGATATGGGCCTGGGTCCACCTGTCTGCAGTGCACTGCACCCACCCACCGCTAAACTACTCCAGGGACCTGCATGCTGTTCTAATGGACCTGAGTATAACATCTGAGGCTGGCATAGAGGCTCACAAGTAATGTTTTAAATCACATTTTTTGGGGGTTAGTGACCACTGGGGGAGTAAGGAGAGGTCATCCCTGATTCACTCCAGTAGTCATCTGGTCATTTAGGGCACCTTTTTGTGCCTTATTCGTTATAAAAACAGGTCTAGCTCAAAACGCCTTAGTTTTAGTACTGGACGGTTTTGTTTTGTTCCATTATGGCTGAAAAACATCCAAGTGTTAGGAATGCCTAGATCCCATGCCCTTAAAACACCCCTGGCATGCCCCCTTGTGATTTCAATGCACTTCTGACAGACTTAATAGAAAAACGTCTAAAAATTGGTTTTGAAAATACCTATTTGGACGTTTTTGTGAGAAAAACGTCCGAATGCAGATTTATGCCACTTTTTGGATGTTCTTCTCTTTTGAAAATGAGCTCCTTTGTAACGTTTGTAACTTTGTAAGTCTAAGTGCTTTGAAAATGAGCCTTAAAGTTATTCAAAGTTGTTAAATTGCAAGCAGTTTGTGAAAAATTGCAAGAGGACTTTACTAGACTGGACAGCCAAATGGCAGAAGACGTTTAATGTGACCAAGTACAAAGTGAGGCATATGGGAAATGAATCCAAGCTATAGCTATATGATGCAAGGTTCCACATTAGGAGTCACCACCCAGGAAAAGGTGTCGTCATTGATACGTTGAAACGTTCTGCTCAGTGTGCAGCGTCAGCTAAGAAAGCAAATAGAATGTTAGGAATTATTAGGAAAGGAATGGAAAACAAAAAGAGACTGTTACAGGTCTTTTATCTGCCGTCATTTACTATGTTTACTATGTTGTTCCAGAATGATAGTGCCTATTTTACTCATAGAATTTCCTGAAGAGGTAGGTCTTTAGGTCTTTTCTGAACTGGAGGTAGTTTGTGATGTTTCTCATGACTATGGGAATTGAGTTCCACCATTTTGATCCCAGGTAGCTAAATCCCGCTGTGTAGGTGGACTTGTATGTTTTTGCAGTGAGCAGATAAAGTAGTAGGTAACCTCTGGTTCCTGGGTTTTCATTTCTTGGTGATAGTTTGATCATATCTAGCATGTACTCCGGTGACATTCCAAACAGTATTTTGAAGATGATTGTGCTGGTTTTGAAAAATAGTCTGGCCTTGATTGGGAGTCAATGTAGCATTATGAGTAGTGGGGTTGCTCTATCATATTTCAACTTTTTGAATATCAATCTTGCTTCTGTGTTTTGGATGTTCTCTAACGATCGTAGTAGGTTTTCTTTGTAGCCTACATATGCTGCATTGCAGTAGTCTAGTTAGGAGAATATCAGCGTCTGTATTACAAGGTGGAATGACTGTCTGGGGAAATAGTCTCAGATTTTTTTTCAGTTTCCATAGTGTTTTGAAGCTTTTAACACATGATTGCAGCAACTTGGTCTTGACAAGGGTCAGATGTTTGTCGAGAATTATTCCTAGTATTTTTATTTGTTTCGATTATGTAAGATTGTTGATGTATTATGAGGTTTTGGTAAGTAGTGAGATTGTGCTGGCTGGATAAAACCAGGAGTTTGGTTTTGTCTCGGTTCAGTTTGTTTGACAGTTGTGACCCAGTTTTCCATGAGATTGAGTCCTTTTATGGCTTTATCCAGTGTCTCTGTGATGCTGCTGTTGAAAGGTATGTAGAAGGTGACATCATCTGCGTATATGAATGGGTTTAAACCTGTTTTTTCCAGTTTCTTGCCAAGTGGAGCCATCAGGACATTGAATAATGGTGATATTGGGGAACCCTAAGGAACCCCACATTCATGGATCCAGAGGCTGAAAATTCATTGGACATCTTGACAAGGTAGGATCTAGTTTTTAGAAAACCGTTGAACCAGGCTACTACTGCTCCAGTTATTCCTATGTTGTCGAGCAGGGTCATTAGTTTTGTGTGATCTACTAGGTCGAAGACGCTTGACATATTGAATTGTAGTAGTAGTAGTATTGACGGCTTCAGAACGTTGGAGGTGCGTTTTATTATATAGGATAGGAATGGGTGCGTATGTGTTGATGTTGGTGTATTTAACATTCTGTAAATGTCTGTTTTCTATCTTTTTTGATGTTGTGGCCATTGTGATTGTTGTTTGTGCTTATCTTTTTGGTATTGGTTAGGGTGTTGATCTCTGGTTTGTTTTGGTTTTTATAGTTTGGCCTTTCCAGTTGGTGAGGGGGGCGTCTTTCTGTAATAAGTACAGGGATTTTGGTCCACTCATTGATTGAGGTGGCTTTTAACCCTGTTATCCACAGTAGAAAAACCATGATCTAATATTGGCCATAATGGGATATGTTGTGAGACTTGTGGTAGAGTAGTGGTAATTAGGGGTTAATTGCCAGAGTCACCAGTGGTGTACCCAAGTCGCTTAGTAAACTTGACTTTATTCTACAGAATTTCCCTGATGCACAATGGTGCAAATTGTGTATTATAAAGACTGAAACAGAACAGTCAACAAAAGACGTGACAGGAATCCAATCTATCATATCTAGGGGCTCTGTGGTCAGAGCTGGACACAGAGACCATGAAAAAAGAGTGTTTGCCTCCCTTTCATTAGGTAGGGTTTCTCTTTCAGGCTGCCTTTCTTCCATAATCAGTCGTGCTGTGAAGGGAGAAAGGGAGCGTTTAGAGCGGGCTACAGGCCACAGTGTAGCTCTCATGTTCACGGATTTGACAATTTTCTTAGTTTGCTGTTTGATAGAAGGTTACAAATGCAGACAGTTCTCTTTTTCAAGTTGCTGGTTTGGAATTACTTCAAGCAATAGAGGGGGAGGCGAGCTGAACAGGATAGGTATTTGTGAGACACAGGGAAGTAATTGACCTTAAGATTGGAATGCAGCTATGAGAAAAAGCTACTACAGTGCTTGTTTTAAATCTCCATAAAACCTATGCCTCATTGTTATTAGGTAGGTTCCCCTTTCAAGCTGCTGTTCTTTAGTCATGCAGCTGTGAAGGGAGAGTTTAGAGTGGGCGACAGACCACAGTGTAGCTCTCATTTTCATAGATGTGTCAATTTCCTTTGCTGTTTGAAGGAAGATTACAAATGCACAGTTCTCTTTTTCAAGTTGCCGGTTTGGAGTTACCTCAGGCAATGGAGAGGGGGGAGGTGGGCAGAGTAGGACAGGTATTTGTGAGACAAAGGAGAGTGAGTAGCCTTTAAGCACTTCTTGGAATGCCGCTATGAGAAAAGCTTCCACAATGCTTGTTTTAAATCTCCACAAAACTTAAATCTTGATAAGATACATTTACATATCTTTATTCATCTCAGGGTGTTGCTTATTTATTTATTTATTTATTTATTAGTAGCATTTGTATCCCACATTTTCCCACCAGTTTGCAGGCTCAATGTGGCTTACATTTGCCGTAATGGCGGTTGCCATTTCCGGGTAACAGAATTACAAATGGTATTGTGTTAAGGTGCATACATACATGATAATATACATGGAACATAAGATATATGGAACAGATCATGATATATATATATATATATATAGCATGTTCATACATACATGGTAAAGAAGAATAAGTTATGGTATTGCATGAAGGTTCCTGAGTAAAGCCTTGCTCAAAGCCCACCTCTTCAATGTCGCCTTCGGCACCTAACCACCATGCCTCTATTCAGGTAATCTAGACTGCCCCCACTTGACACAACATTTCGCCCATTAGATTGTAAGCTCTTTTGAGCAGGGACTGTCCTTTTTTGTTAAACTGTACAGCTTCGTAACCCTAGTAGTGCTCTAGAAATGTTAAGTAGTAGTTGTTCTTGTAGATCCAGCTCCTCACAGGAAAGAGAGAGGTTTCTTGCTTGTAAAGTGTGACTGCACCTTGAATACAGAGAAGAGTGATGAAAATGATAGAGGATAGGATGACTTCTCTATGAGAAAAGTCTAAAGCGGCTAGGGCTCTCATCTTGGAGAAGATATGGCTGAGGGGAGATATGATAGAGGTCTAGAAAATAACGAGTGGTTTAGAACGGGTAGATATGGATTTCTTGTTTACTCTTTCCAAAAATGCTAGGATTAGGGGATACACAATGAAGCTACTTAGTAGTAAATTTAAAACAAATCTGAGAAAATATTTCTTCACTCAACGTGTAATTAAACTCTGGAATTTGTTGCCAGAGAATGTGCTAAAAGCAGTTAGCTTAGCAGGGTTTTAAAACGGTGTAGATCATTTCCTAAAAGAAAAGTCCATAAGTCACTATTATGATGGACCTGGGAAAATCAATTGCTTATTTCTACAATAAGCAGCATAATATCATCTGCCCATTGTTTGACAGCAGCCAAAAAAGCAAGCAAAACGCTAGGAATTATTAGGAAAGGTATAGAAAATAAGACCATTATAATGAATAGATAACGCTCTGGAACTGATTTCCAGAGGATGTGGTATTGGCAGTTAGTGTATCTGGGTTTAAAAAAAGGTTTGAACAAGTTTCTGGAGGAAACGTCCATAGTGTGCTATTAGGATAGACATGGGGGAAGCCACTTTTTTTTCTCTGGAATCAGTAGCATGAATGTAGCTACTATTTGGGATTCTGTCAGGTACTTGTGACCTGAATTGGCCACTGTTGGAAGCAGGATACTGGGCTAGATGGACCATTGGTCTTGTCCAGAATGGCTATTGTTATAATTTATTTAAAGTACAGTGCACTCCATTTAAGTGCACGTCGGATAAGCGCATGCTGTGTTTAACTGCATGCCGTACTTCGGTCCCGTTTTTGGCGCCATCAATTTCTGTGGGGACAAACTTCGGTTTAGCGCACCACTGATAAGTGCAAGATTTGCTTATATGCATGGTTTAAGACTGTTCCTCTGCACGCACGGAATATGGAAGCCGATTGGCACGTGACAAAGGGGTGGTAAATTTGAAATCTCGTTGGTTAACTGCCACAGGCAGGATAAGCGAAAGAATGTTGTTAGAGTGCACACTGGAGTTGTCGTCGTCGCGCAACTGTAAGACTTTAACACTGGCTGAACAAATAGAAGTTCTTAAAAAATTAGAAAATAAAGTCAAGCATCTATTGCTAAAGAATATGGTGTCAATCCCAGTCAAATTTCACGTATCTTGAAGCAGAAAGATCATCTTCTGGAAGACTGGCAAAACAATACAAATCCACACCAGAAACGAAAACAGGTGGGAAAAGCTGAGGATGTAGAAGATGCTCTTCTTCGGTGGTTTTCTCGAGTCAGGAGCAGACAGTTTCCTGTCAGTGGTCCACTGCTTATGGAGAAAGCTAATCAGCTAGCTGAAAGTCTTGGACTAACTGAATTCAAAGCCACCGTTGGATGGTTGGAAAGATGGAAGGAGAGAAACAACATAAAATTCAAGAAACAGCATGGTGAAAAACATGACACTGATGACTTTGGTGTTGAAAATTGGGTTGTTTCAGTTCTTCCTACCATCTTGAACGAGTTTGCACCTCGTGACATTTTCAATGCTGATGAAAACAGTCTCTACTGGCGAGCGATTCCTGATTCAAACAAGCCGAAACTACAGGAAGTAAAACGTCGATGGACCGACTGATGATCATCCTTTGCTGCAATATGGATGGGAGTGAGAAGTTGGAACCACTCGTCATTGGAAAGAGCAAACAGCCCTGTTCCTTCAAGAATGTTAAGCGACTTCCTGTGTCATATGAGGCTAATGCAAATGCATGGATGACTGGGGAAATTTGGAAGCAGTAGCTAAAGAAGTTAGACACTAGAATGCGGGCACAAAAGCATCAGATTTTGTTGGTTTGTGATAATTATGCTGCACACAGTGATGATGTCAGGCTGTCTAACAGCAAGGTGGTCTTCCTGCCCCCAAGCACTGCCTCTCTGATCCAACCTATGGATCAGGGCGTAATAGCCAATTTCAAACAATATTATCGGGCTCTTGTGCTATGTCGTATGATGAGCGCTATGGATGACCAGACTGGCAAGGATAAACGTGCTGTTGATCTGGCTCGTAATCTATCACTGTTGGATTCCCTACATATGCAGATAGAAGCCTGGAATCATGTTACACAGGCAACCATTGTGAATTGCTACAAGCGGGCATGCTTTATTAGGGATGTGGAGAGGGACGAAACAGATGCAGCTGTTGCAAACATGTCAGATGAACAGGCTATTGACATCCCAGCCGGTGTTACTGAAGAGGAGTTTCATCACTACATAGCTGTTGATTACGGTCTACAAACAGCTGACGACAGCACTGATGTTGAGATATGTGTCTACATTCAGGCAACGGCTGATGATGAAAGAGATGATGAAATGAGCAGTGAGGCACATGCTGACGAAATTCAACTACCTCCTGTCACTTTTGCAAGAGCGCTGGAGAGTCTCAACACCATGCGGGCCTATCTGGAGGCCACTGTATGTCAGTGCTATGACAGTTTTTACTGTCTAGCAGACAGTCTGTGGAACTCAGACACAAGAGTGTACAGAGGTCTATGACTACTTCAAGTAAGCCTAACGTCAGTTAATGGAGACTGTATACTGTACGTATAATAAACAGTACTGTACATATGTTTATCAGAAGTCAAGCTTCTTTGGGTCACAACGGTTAAGAGCACATCCGAGGACATGGATTACTGAGACCAAGTCAGCATGGCTTTTGTGTGGGGAAACCTTGCCTGACCAATTTACTTCAGTTCTTTGAAGGAGTAAACAAACGTGGCCAAAGGGGAGCCGGTTGATATTGTGTATCTGGATTTTCAAAAGGCGTTCGACAAGGTACCTCATGAAAGACTACAGAGGAAATTGGAGGGTCATGGGATAGGAGGAAAAGTCCTATTGTGGATTAAAAACTGGTTGAAGGATAGGAAACAGAGAGTGGGGTTAAATGGGCAGTATACACAATGGAGAAGGGTAGTTAGTGGGGTTCCTCAGGGGTCTGTGCTGGGACCGCTGCTTTTTAATATATTTATAAATGATTTAGAGATGGGAGTAACTAGCGAGGTAATTAAATTTGCTGATGACACAAAGTTATTCAAAGTCGTTAACTCGCTACAGGATTGTGAAAAATTACAGAAGGACCTTTTGAGACTGGGAGACTGGGCGGCTAAATGGCAGATGACGTTTAATGTGAGCAAGTGCAAAGTAATGCATGTGGGAAAAAAGAACCTGAATTATAGCTACGTCATGCAAGGTTCCACGTTAGGAGTTACGGACCAAGAAAGGGATCTGGGTGTCGTCGTCGATAATATGCAGAAACCTTCTGCTCAGTGTGCTGTTGCGGCTCGGAAAGCGAATAGAATGTTGGGTATTATTAGGAAAGGTATGGAAAACAGGTGTGAGGATGTTATAATGCCCTTATATCGCTCCAAGGTGCGACCGCACCTTGAGTATTGTGTTCAGTTCTGGTCGCCGCATCTCAAGAAAGATATAGTGGAATTGGAAAAGGTGCAGCGAAGGGCGACTAAAATGATAGCGGGGATGGGACTATGGAGGCTAGGGCTTTTCAGCTTGGAGAAGAGACGGCTGAGGGGAGACATGATAGAGGTGGAGTGGAACAGGTGGATGTGAAACGTCTGTTCACGCTTTCCAGAAATACAAGGACTAGGGGGCATGCGATGAAACTACAGTGTAGTAAATTTAAAACAAATCGGAGAAAAAGTTTCTTCACCCAATTAAACTCTGGAATTCGTTGCCGGAGAACGTGGTGAAGGCGGTTAGCTTGGCAGAGTTTTAAAAAGGGTTAGACTGTTTCCTAAAGGACAAGTCCATAAACCGCTACTAAATGGACTTGGGAAAAATCCACAATTCCAGGAATAACATGTATAGAATGTTTGAACGTTTGGGAAGCTTGCCAAGTGTCCTTGGCCTGGATTGGCCGCTGTCGTGGACAGGATGCTGGGCTCGATGGACCCTTGGTCTTTTTCCCAGTGTGGCATTACTTATGTACTTATGTACGCTCCAGTTAACTGCATGCATTTCTTTGGTCCCAGACCCTTGCACTTAAGTGGATTGCACTGTACTTATATTTCGCATAATCTTATAACTTCTTATCTGTTTTAGTGTTCTGGGATCTTGCCAGGTACTTGTAGCCTGGATTGGCCACTGTTGGAAACAGGATACTGGGCTTGATGGACCTTCGGTCTGTCGTAGTATGGCAACGCTTATATTCTTATGTTCTTTCATAAGAGATTAAAAACCTATTTATGTGAATTTGTTGATGTTCTTCCTAGAAATGTGTAGCTGAATATTTTGTAACCATTTTATCTGTATCGTTTAGCTTGTATTTGAACCTTTTGTGACAGCCGGATTGTTTTTGTATATGAAAAAAAGATATTACAATTGTATCTCTTTGGCTTTGTCAAAGCAGTCATTTGAAAAGTTGACCTTGGTGTTAGTTTTTATCTTTCTAGCTTAATTCACGCTGCTTGAACCTGAACCCAAGTGGATCAGTAAATAACATAAAGGACTTCTATCCTGCTACTACCTCAATAGCCTCAGGGCTAGTGTTTTACAGTGTCATGACTCATTAAACAAACGAGATATTTTTGTAGTTCAGCAGTTGAATTTTTTTTTTAGGGTTGGTGAGTGCAATTTATTATTTATGGGGACTTCTAACAGCAATCTCTGTCTTTTTTCAAACTGGTTCAAACTTCAGCGGTTGAGAATGATGCATTAATAGTAGAGACCACTTCAGTTCTGCCATAGTATTATCAGAGAATTGCTTTGAAAATCGCCTGTCATGTGGCTATAAAGTATGTGTGGATCCCGCTTTATCATAAAGTATGGGGCTCCTATACTATGTGGAGATCCCAAACCACGGTGACAGTGTTTCATGAACCTAGTACTCAACACTTTGCCAGACCGTATATTTTTATTTGACTTCTGTTATAGGCTAAAATGACCCTTATTGATTTTTCTGAAGGACTTTAAAGGGGGGGGGGGGAAGGGATCCATTTGGTTTTGAATACTGAACAAGGATATGGTTTGCTATATGTTTACAATAGCATTGTATTATGCCTGGTTGATTACTGAAATTGAATAAATAAAGCTTATTAAAAAATATTGCCTGTCATGGATTGATCCTGGAGTATCTTAGATGCCCTTCTACTAAAGCTGACTGTGCACTAACTGCTAAGAAGCCCATTTTATACCTATGGGCTGCTTATCGTTTATCTAATCTAACATGATCACTAATATTTCGCTTAACCCAAGAACGGCTCAAGGCGGATTACAGAAGAGTAAAAGGAAGAACTGGGCCATACTCCCAAATTATAACATCATCTATATATATAAAAGGCAAGACCAACGTTCTATGAAGCCTCCAGCCGGAAGTGTGAAGCGCCAGAGATATCCGGTTTCCCCATGAGTGAAGGAAAACAGCACAGCACGAAATCTCACACAGTGAAGGACTCAGAGGGGGGAGGGGAGAGAGATGCCCTCACTCTCTCTGTAACAAAAGCACAGAACAGCAGGAAACTTATCACTGAAGGACTGGACTCGGAGGGGGGGAGGGGGAGGGAGAGAGGGCAGGGACACACTCCCACATGCACACTCTGAAGAAAACCTTGCTAGCCCCCGTTTCATTTGCATCAGAAACGGGGCTTTTTTACTAGTAATTGTATACAGCAATTGATTAAAAATAATATTAATTTATCTATTAAGATAGTAAAGATCAAATAGGTAAGTTTTGGTCCCTCCAGCAGATGGAATCACTCCTAATACCATCTTGATAGCTAATAATTCCCTATTTCTGATAGTATAATTTCTTTTGGCGGGTGAGAATTTCTTAGAAGAAGGCACATGATGACAACTTGCCTTTTGGGTTGGATTGGGAAATGAGAGCGCCAGCCCCTATAGAAGACACATCAACTTCCACAAAGAAGGACTTCTCCAGGTCAGGGTAGCGAAGTATCGGAATTGTCATCAAGATTTGTTTCAGAAGGTCAAAAGCCGATATTGCCAACCCTCTGGGTCAAGGTGGTAAGAGCTGTGGCTATGGAAGGGTAGTCCTGGATAAACTGGCGATCGTAATTTGAGAAGCCCAAGAAATGCTGCAGGGCTTGTTGCCCCTAGGGGAGAGGCCAGTCTCGGATGACTGAGAGCTTAGCAGGATTTGTCTTCAAACCCCAGTCAGATATGATATAACCCAAGAAAGAGAGCTCATTCTGCTCAAAGATGCACTTCTCCAGTTTGGCGTACAGGTGATTCTCACATAGGTATTGCAGTAACTGTTTGACATATTCCCAGCATTGTCCCAGTGTCTTGGAGAAAATAAAGATGTCGTCTAAGTACACCAGGACACAGTGTTGTAAGAGGTCCCAGAAGATGATGTTACAAAACTTTGGAAAACCACAGGGGCATTAGAGAGTCCAAACATCATAACTAGAAATTCATAATGGCCATCTCTGGTGTTTAAAGGCTGTTTTTCCACTCATCTCCCTCTGGATAAGGTTGTAGGCTCCCGGTTGGTGAAAATGTGGGCCCCTTGTAGGCGATCGAACAACTCTGACATTAGAGGGAGCAGGTATTTGTTCTTTATCGTGATGGTATTCAGCCCACGATGGTTGATGCAAGGCTAGAGGGAGCCATTCTCTTCCCTATAAAGTAGAAGCCTGCCCCAGCCAGAGAAGTGGATGGATGAATGAAACCTCTGTGCAGATTGTCAGTAATATAGACAGACATGGCTTGGGTCTCCAGAATGGACAGTAGGTATGCCTATCCCTGCGGTGGCATCTTGCCTGGCTAGAGTTTGATGGGTCATTCATACTCCCGGTGTGGGGGAAGGTTTTTTGGAGAATACGTGTGTCAGAGTTGTGAGTTCTTTAGGCCAAGTAGAGCGCTGCCGGGTGCGAGGACTCGAACCCGGATACTGCTTGGCGGCCGAGGAACCCCAAAGTTCATCTGCGGTGACCGCCGTTCCCCGGGGCTTAAGCCCCCAGGTGTGGCCGGCCGGCAGGACTTGTGCAGCGAGACGAGAAAAATCTGGGTGCAGGCAAAAGTCAGTAGACAGGCAGCAGGTCAGAGAGTAATCCGGGTGCAGATAGGAGTCAGTAACGAGGAACAAGTGAAAATGGAAACAAAGTGCAGCGTGACACCTACCTCATTAGAAGCCGAAGCCCCGAGGGACAGGGAAAGCTCGTGGAAATAGTGGCAGCATCTGACATCAGCCAGCCACACTGGGGCGGAGAGCCGCATTGCACAGGGGCGTCAGCATCGGGGCATCTTCGGGCCAGCGTCTGACGACAGACGCGAGGGAGCACAGAATCGTTATGGTGGTGCGTGTCCCTGTGCCGCCGGAAGACCCGGACCAAGGTGAGAGACATGACGTGTCTGCATAGGCTGGAGTGGACGAGTAGCCTAGTGGTTAGTGCAGCAGACTTTGATCCTGGGGAACTGGGTTCGAATACCACTGCAGCTCCTTGTGACTCTAGGCAAGTCACTTAACTCTCCATTGCCCCAGGTACAAATAAATACCTGTATATACTATATAAACTGCTTTGAATATAGTTGCCAATACCACAGAAAGGCGGTATATCAAGTCCCATTCCCTTTCCCTACAAGCTTGAGGTAGCCCCTCCAGCACTTTCAACTCTATACCAGCTACAACCATGGCAGGAAGCACTGGGTCAAGGCAGTAGTGTTGACAAGGCTCACTCCAGGCTGCAAGTTCCCCATTGCTCTAGTCTATTCCCGGATTGTGTTGTTGTAGCCAGAGAAGTCCCAAAATGGCCTCCCTGTGGAGAACTCCAGTTCTCAGGTGTAGGGGAGCTGTTCTGGCTTTAATATGTCCCTGAATGTTCCCATATACTGAGGAGACTGGAATAGCCTTTGTGGAAATCCTGAGTAAGGATATTGTTGTGCCAGACAGAAGTCTTGTTGATGAAATTCCCTCCTGTTCTGGAATCGACGAAGGCTTCCATGGTAGCAGATACTTGCACTAGCTCTAGAATAGTAGAAATCAAGAAATCTGTGCGAGGAATCCGGATAAGAGAACCTAGTGGTTACTCTGTCCTCCAATGTTTCTAATCTCTTCTCTACCAAGTCTGTCAATGTTATCCAAGTCTGTCAATGAGGCTGTCTCTTCCTATAATACTATTCTCTCCTCTGCTCTGGATACTCTTGCTCCTCCCATTCCCCGTTCTGTAAAACGTACCAAACCCCAGCCTTGGCTGACCTCTAGAATACGCTACCTACGTTCCTGTGCCCGCTCTGCTGAACGCCTTTGGCTGAAATCCCGTGCCCATGCTGACTTCATACATTTCAAATTCTTGCTGACCTCCTTCCAGTCTGCTCTTTTAATTGCCAAACAGGACTATTGCATCCAGTTGACTAATTCGCTTGGTTCAAACCCTCGACGTCTCTTTGCCACACTGAACTCTCTCCTCAGTGCCTTCACCTCCAACCCCCACTTCACTTTCCCCCCAGACTCTGGCTGAGTTCTTTCATGATAAGGTTCACAAGATTAAACTTTAATTCTCAACCAGGTCACCTCCACCTCTCTTTCCAGTAGTCCATTCTCTCAACCCTCCAACCCCTGCCTCCTTTTCTTTTTTTTCCGAAATAACTGAAGAGGAAACTACACATCTTATTTCCTCCTCGAAACCAACTACCTGTTCCTCTGATCCTATTCCCACCCATCTACTTAACACTATCTCTCCTACTGTCATCCCTTTCATCTGTCATATCCTCAATCTTTCACTGTCGACTGCGACTGTTCCTGATGCCTTCAAACATGCCGTAGTCACACCCTCCTTAAAAAAACCTTCATTGGACCCTACCTGTCCTTCCAACTATCGCCCAATCTCCCTCCTCCCTTTCCTATCCAAGATACTTGAACGTGCTGTTCACCGCCGTTGCCTTGACTTTCTTTCATCTCGAGCTATTCTTGATCCACTTCAATCTGGCTTTCGCCCCCTTCATTCAACTGAAACAGCGCTTGCTGAAGTCTCCAATGATCTGTTCCTAGCCAGATCCAAAGGTCTCTCTTCTATAGTCATCCTTCTCGATCTATCTGCTGCTTTTGACACTGTTGATCACAGCCTACTCCTTGATACGCTGTCCTCACTTGGATTTCAGGGCTCTGTTCTTTCCTGGTTTTCTTCTTATCTATCCCAGCGTACCTTTAGCGTAAACTCTAGTGGATCCTCCTCTACTTCTATCCCACTGTCAGTTGGTGTACCTCAGGGATCTGTCCTGGGACCTCTTCTTTTCTCCATCTATACTTCTTCCCTTGGTACTCTGATCTCATCCCATGGTTTTCAGTATCATCTTTATGCTGATGACTCCCAGACCTATCTCTCCACACCAGAAATCTCAGCAGGAATCCAGGCCAAAGATTCAGCCTGCCTGTCTGACATTGCTGCCTGGATGTCTCAGCGCCATCTGAAACTAAACATGACCAAAACTGAGCTTCTCATCTTTCCCCCTAACCAACCTCTCCTCCTCCCCCATTCTCTCTTTCTATGGATAACACTCTCATCCTTCCTGTCTCATCAACTCGTAACCTTGGGGGTCATCTTCGACTCCTCCCTCTCCTTCTCTGCACATATTCAGCAGACTGCTAAAACCTGTCGTTTCTTTCTCTATAATATCAGCAAAATTCACCCTTTCCTTTCTGAGCACACTACCAGAACCCTCATCCACACTCTTATCACCTCTCGCTTAGACTATTGCAACTTGCTTCTTACAGGTCTCCAACTTAGCCATCTCTCTCCTTTTCAATCTGTTCAAAATTCTGCTGCATGACTAATATTCCGCCAGGGACGTTATGGTCATATTAGCCCTCTCCTCAAGTCACCTCACTGGCTTCCTATCCGTTTCCGCATGCAGTTCAAACTCCTCTTATTGACCTATAAGCGCATTCACTCTGCAGCTCCTCAGTACCTCTCCACTCTCATTCTCCCTACATTCCTCCCCGGGAACTCCGTTCACTGGGTAAATCTTCCCTATGAAGAAAGACTAAGGAGGCTAGGGCTTTTCAGCTTGGAGAAGAGACGGCTGAGGGGAGACATGATAGACTTTTGACTCCTAACCATTACTCTCTTACTCAACACCCTCACTTATCACCCCTACCACTGCAATTTCCCCACCCCTAGCTGTCTGTTCGTCTGTCCAATTTAGATTGTAAGCTCTGTTGAGCAGGGACTGTCTTTTCATGTTCATTTGTACAGCGCTGCGTAAGTCTAGTAGCGCTATAGAAATGTTTAATAGTAGTAGTAGTAAATCTCTCTTATCTGCACCCTTCTCCTCCAGTGCTAACTCCAGACTCCGTTCCTTTTATCTTGCTGCACCAAATGCCTGGAATAGACTTCCTGAGCCGGTACGTCAAGCTCCATCTCTGGCCATCTTTAAATCTAAACTAAAAGCCCACCTTTTTGATGCTGCTTTTAACTCCTAACCCTTATTCACTTTGTTCAGAACCCTTATTTTATCATCCTCACTTTAATATTCCCTATCTCTTGTTTGCCCTAATTAGATTGTAAGCTCTGTCGAGCAGGGACTGTCTCTTCATGTTCAAGTGTACAGCACTGCATACGTCTAGTAGTGCTTTAGAAATTATAAGTAGTAGTAGTACTAGTGCTGTTTTCCCAGCCAGGTCTAGGTCCAACAGTTTCCCGATTTATTAGGGCATTTGAGCATGTATTGCCCCTTCTTCCCACAGTACAGACACAGATTCAGCGACCAGCATCTCTACTTTTCTGATTCTGAAAGGGAAGACCGATCCACTTGCATGAGTTTTCCGGTCAGAAGGAGTGGTGTTCCTGGGGGTCCCGCACAGGTCATGCTGAAAGCTAGGCACCAGTCGAATTCTGCGGGCTGATTTCTGCTCCCGAGCCCGCTCTCCACCGAGCCAGATGTCCACCCAGTTGAAAAGGTGGATGACATCATCTAATGATGACAGGAGGTCCCGTTCAGCCAGTTCGTCTTTTATTCGGGGTGCCATCCTCTGCCAAAAAAAACACTGACAGGCTGCTGTTATTCCAATTTAACTCAGCTGCTAAAGTATGAAACTGGATGGCAATACTTCCTCAAGGTTTGGGACCCTTGCTTAAGCTTCAGGAACTTGGAAGCCACGGAGGACATTTTACCATGTTCTTGAAAGACCCTCCGGAACTGCTCAAGAAACCTTTCCAAGCTTCACTCCAATAGGGAGGATGCCCAAACGAGGGCTTGGCCCGACAGCAGAGAAATAATGTAGGCAACATGGGCCCAGTCATAAACAAACTCCCTGGTCTGAAGTTCAAAAATTATCTGGTTCTTAGTGGCATGCAGAGCATAGTGCTAGAGGTGATGGTGGTGTTGGGTGCCCTGGGAAAAAGTGATCATAACATGATCGAGTCTGAGCTACTATCTGGGATGAACCCACAAAGGAAATCACCTGTAGCTGCATTTAATTTTCAAAAGGGTGGAGGCGTGGTCTAGTGGTTAGAGCACTGGTCTTGACATCCAGAAGTGTCCAGTTCAAATCCCACTGCTTCTCCTTGTGACATTGGGCAAGTCACTTACCCCTCCATTGCCTCAGGTACAAAATTAGATTGTGAGCCCTTAAGAAACAGGGAAATACCCAGTGTATTAGTTGCTTTTACCACATAGTGTAGAAAGGAGTTCAGAGCTTAGCTATATGTTAGTGAAAAAATATTTTCTCTTAGTTGTTTAGATGTGCTTCTATGAAAGTTGGAGTGCCCCCTAGGTTTTGTACATTTTGAAAGACTAGACAATTGATTCGCACTTCTCATTCCCTTCGCTCAGGATTTTATAGACTTCTATTTTATATCTCCCCCATCTTCAACAAGATAGACCCTAACCTCTTTACCTTTCCCCACATGAGAAATATTCCATCCTCTTGAATAATTTTAGTTTCCCTTCTATGTAACTCTTCAAGTTCCATTATTAATCTTTTTTGAGATATGGTGACCAGAATGCACACAGTACTCGAGATTGTCTCACCATGTAGTGATACAGTAGCATTATTATAGTCTTTGTTTCTGTATTCCGTCCCTATTAATTCTTAATGTTCTGTGTGCTTTTTTGGCTGCTGCCACACACTGAGCAAAAGATTGCGATGTATTGTGCATGACAACGCAGTAAGTCCTTTTCCTCAGTGGTGACTCCTAAGGTGGAACCTTTCATCATGTAGCTATAATCTGGTGTTTTCTTCCCAATTGTCATCACTTTGCACTTGTCCACATTAAATTTCATCTGTCATTTGGCTGATTAGTCTTCCAGCCTCCCAAAGTCCTCCTGCATTTTCAGTCCACATGTGATTTAGCAACTTTGAATAGTTTTGTGTCATCTCAAAAACTTGATTCCTAAACATAAAGGAATCCTGTGCAGAAGGAAGGGATCCTCAGGAGCTTAGCCTAGAATGGGTGGCAGAGCTGGTGGTTGGGAGGCGGGGCTAGTGCTGGGCAGACATATACGGTCTGTGCTGGGGCTGGTGGTTGGGAGGGGGGACTAGTGCTGGGCAGACTTATACGGTCTGTGCCAGAGCTGGTGGTTGGGAGGCGGGGTTGGTGGTTGGGAGGCGGGGATAGTGCTGGGCAGACTTATACGGTCTGTGCACTGAAGAGGACAGTACAAATAAAAAAAAGTAGCACATATGAATTTATCTTCTTGGGCAGACTGGATGGACCGTGCAGGTCTTTTTCTGCCGTCATCTACTATGTTACTATGTGTACCTGAATGTAACTCACCTTCAGCTACTACTGAAAAAGGTGTGACTAAAATCCAAATAAATAAAAAAATAAAATTAGGAAAATTAGTTAAAAAGAAGCTAAAAGGATCGGCTGCAAAGATTGGGACACTAAATCAGGCATGGACGATATTCAAAAGTATCATCTTGGAAGCCCAGACCAGGTGCATTCCATGTATTTGCAAAGATGAAAGGAAGTGAAAATGACAGCCAGCATGGTTATAAGGTGACGTGAAAGAGGCTGTTACAACCAAAAGAATTTCTGTCAAAGAATGGAAAAGACCCAAATGAAGAAAATAAGAAGCAAGCACTGGCAAGTCAGATGCAAAGCATTAATAAAGAAATCTAAAGGAATATGAAGAGAAACTTGCCACACAGGCTAAAACTCACAGTAACAACTTTTTCGGGTACATCAGAAGCAGAAAGGCTGTGTGGGAATCCGTGAGACCGTTAGATCACGAAGGAGTAAAAGAGGCACTTAGAGAGGACAAGGCCATAGTGGAAAAACTGAATGAATTGTTTGCTTTGGTCTTTACTAAAGAAGATGTACCGGGAATGGTTTTCAAATGTGATGATGCAGAGGAACTGAAAGAAATGGTGGTGAACCTGGAAGATGTACTGAGCCAAATTGACAAATTTAAAGAGTAGGAAATTGCCTAGACCAGATGGCATACATCCAAGGGTATTCAAAGAACTCAAGCATGAAATTGCTGATCTCCTGTTAGTAATATGTAACCTGTCATTAAAATCATCTGTAGTACCTGAAGGTAGTATATAGAAAACTGACACCTTTGGATTTTCACAATTCAAATATAAAAACTGAGTTCTAGTCAACATGCCATCATATGCTTCTTCAGTGAGTGTTCTGATCTCATTTTTCAAAATGGCTGTAGGAACCGATTGTAATTTAACATATTCGGTCTCAACTGATAATTGCTTGTACACTTCTTCATCATAAGCTAAAGTATCCATAAAGACTATGGTTCCACCTTTATCAGCTCTGCTTATGTGGATATTGGATTCATAGCGTGGATGTTTAAGAGCTCTGTTGTCTTCTTTAGTTAAATTATGACTGATAAACCTTTTTTTTTTTAATATGTATCCACCTCTTTCAAAATCAGTTCTTTATATACATTCAAATTGGCACTCAATGGTGTAAATGGCACCCAAGTAGATTTATTGCATACTCTGGACTCTTTCTTTCTCAAACAAATGTTCCGAAAAGAATTCCTTTAAATGTAGTCCTAAAAAATCTCATATCTTGAATGAATCTAATGGAAACAAAAGAAAATCCCTTGCTCAATGGCTCTATCCAGGGGTGTGCTGGTACATTTTTAACAACAGGCTCTTTCTCCGGACATAGCCAGCTCTGCAGTTGGAAGGGCCAGGGGTGGCCGGGGGGGGGGGGGAGCAACACTTGCCTCTCTCTCCTCCCTCCCTTTGTGGGGGCACGCTAGGCATACCTTTGCTGGCAGCCAGTAAATGGACTGCCACCACTCCCAACGTCTTGCTCTGAGCAGCATGCTGAAACTTCTCACACATGCTGGAGAAGTCCCAGCCTGCTGCCCAGAGCTGGAAACAAGGAGCAGGGAGCAGCAGCAGTCTATTTACTTGGCTGGCAGGGCTCAGCATCCCCACCAGCAAAGTAAAAGAGAATTCAGCAGGGGGCCCAAGCCCACATTTGGGAGCCAGTTGTTAAAATAGCCATGGAGGGCCCTACTTTAACAACCGGCTCCCAAAATTCTTAAAAACTTAACAACCGGCTCTTGCGAGAGCCTGCTCCAGCACTCCACTGGCTCTATCTCTGTGGAAGTCAGCTGATAACTTGATATATTGACTACCACAGACCTGTACATTTTTCTATTCCTTTGTTGACCTGGTGTTTAGGTACTGTGAAGATCCTTTGTTGTGGGATCTTACCCTCCTTTCTTTTTGCATTTTCTTCTTGGGTTGCTTGTCTAAAAAAAAAAAAAAAAGCCTCATCTGGCCCCGAGGACAAGTTTTCTGAAGAATCGGATCTCTCAAACGCGAACTTAGTGGGTTTGTCAGGTTTGTTTTTTCTTTTCCTCTTGTAACCAAGTGGAGTGGAGGAGTGGCCTAGTGGTTAGGGTGGTGGACTTTGGTCCTGGGGAACTGAGTTCAATTCCCGGCACAGGCAGCTCCTTGTGACTCTGGGCAAGTCACTTAACCCTCCATTGCCTGCTGCATTGAGCCTGCCATGAGTGGGAAAGCGCAGGGTACAAATGTAACAAAAAAAATATGCAGATTCTTTCCCATAGTCAGCTGCATCTCGTTTAAACTTCTTAATTTTGAATTTTTGTAAATTGTTAGATTTAGATTGCTGTAATTGAGGAGGAGTAGAGGAGTAGCCTAGTGGTTAGTGCAGTAGAGTTTGATCCTGGGGAACTGAGTTCGATTCCCACTGCAGCTCCTTGTGACTCTGGGAAAGTCATTTAACCCTCCATTGCCCCTGGTACAAAATAAGTACCTGAATATATGTCAACCGCTTTGAATGTAGTTGCAAAAACCTCAGAATCAAGTCCCATTTCCCTTTCCCTTTATGTCTGCATGTTGTTTCTCAAATTCATCCGCTTCAGATACTGACTTTTTCAAGTCTGCCATTTTAAGAAGGTCTCTGTAACATATCTGATATAAATTCTGGAGCAAATTTATATCAGATACGTTACAGAGACCTTCTGTTTTCCATGGGTAATAAAGACACTTTCCTTGTCATCAAGCAGATGAATCCATTATGAATGGGTTGTGTCCATCAACCAGCAGGGGGAGATAGAGAGCACTGAACAACCATAGTGCCTCATGGCCAGCTAGCTCCATCTGCCTCTTCAGTATTCTCTATCTCCCCAGCAGGGTGGTTGCAGCTTATTCAGCTCCTTCAAAAAATCTGCCTGGGGTGGCTCCTGTGCTTTTGCCAGTTGTAGCAGGGGTGTTGTGGCTATTGCAGCTTCACTTTAAAGGCACATAGGTTAACCCTTTCCCTGCCTTACCTGGCCCCCGATGTGGATGTAGACACATAGGCTTGCCCTGTCCCTGTCTTTTCCCACACTCTCCTTGGTGAATGCAGGCACATTGGTTCGTCTTTTCCCTGCCTTTCCTACACTACTGAACCTCAGGAGTTGGAAAAATTGCCTCTATTGCTGTTGCCTCTACTTTCCTCACAGGGTTAGAAAAAAAAAAAGTTGCGTCGTGCTTTGGTGCTGCGAATCAAGAAAAGAGGTTTTCTTCTGATTGTGCAGCGTGACCAGAGCTCTGAGGACTCGGTCTAGTGAGGTAAGAGCGTTTTCTAGCTCCTCTGGGGAGGGCCCGTGATCGGGACGTTTTTAGCGTGAATCCGCCATTTTGAATTTTCCGCTGTTTTCGGCGATGGCTGCGGAGGTTGTAAAGCGCTGTTCCTGTTGTGGCAAGCACAGATCCGCAGCAGGGCTCTGTAAATCGTGCTCTTCAGACGTCAGGGCCGGCACAAGCATGGCGAGCGAGGTTTCTTCCCGCTCAGTGGAGCTGGCAGCGGGCGCCATTTTGGACGCGCCCTATGGCGCGACCCCTGCAGAAGCGGAGGGGTTTGAAACTGGAGGGGAGCCTCGTGTGGAGGCTAACAGGGGAGCTTCTATCCCTGGACTGGAACCGGGTGGCCAGGGTGAGCCCTTCTCCCCTGAGTTTGTGTTGCTGCTGCATAAAGCATCCATGTTAAAAAGAGCTCTCCCGCAGCGGTCTCATCCTACCCTGCTAACTGTTCCCCCTCCAGTGGAACCAGGACTCGGATTGCCGTCAGGCGTGTATTCCCCTGATGGCTGGCCGCAAGATAAGCACGGGTTAATTCCCCTTACAAGAGTGGCGCACCCCCCTTCTCCCCCCCGTGGTCGGGATGTGAGGATTCTGAGGGGTCTGGCAGGCCCTCGTGGTCTGAAGAGCCAGAGGAAGGTGCAGGATTGCCACCAGATCCAGATGATCCTTCCACGGTGAGGATTTTCCATCGCGACGAGCTGCCAGCGCTTATTTCGATGCCCTGCAGACCCTCTCTATTGAAGATCCTGGGAGTGGCGAGGCCTCCTCTGGTAATCCGAGGATGGCAAGTACTAAGAAGCCTGCTCGAGCCTTTCCTTTGCATGACTCCATCCAAGAGCTTATTTTGGCTCAATGGGCTGACCCCGAGGGGCCTTTGAAAGTCGCCAGGGCAATGGGGCAATTATACCCTCTTAAGTGAGGAGCATTTGGCGCGCCTAGAAGTGCCTAAAGTGGATGCCCTAGTCACGGCTGTGACAAAGAGGACTACCCTCCCAGTTGAAGGAGGAGTCGCCCTGAAGGACATGCAGGACCGACGCCTGGAATCAGCTCTGAAACGGTCCTTTGAAATTTCAGGCCTATCCTTACGGGCGTCTGCATGCAGCTGCTATGCTGTCCGATCCTGCCTCGCTTGGTTGCAACAGGCAGTGGAATAGCCCGGGGATGGAGCGGAGCCCCTTTCTGAGGTGGCACCACGGATGGAGTCGGCCGTGTCTTTCTTGGCTGACGCCCTTTATGATCTGGTCAGAGCTTCGGCTAAACAGATGGCTGTGGTGGCTCGCCGTCTTCTATGGCTACGGCATTGGGCGGCTGACATGGCCTCTAAGCAAAGGTTGGTGAAGTTGCCCTTCCAAGGTCTTCTCCTATTTGGTGAGGAGTTGGAGAAAATTGTTAAAGGCCTAGGGGATCCTAAACCCCAGCGCTTACCCGAGGATAGGCCGAGGCCTTCCTTCAAGGGTCAGGCAGTTCCCTCCTCTTACAGACCTCGCTTCCGTGAAGCTAGAAGGTACCACCCGGGGCGTTCTGCTGGGTTCACTTCTCGTGCCCGCTTTCAGCAGAGGAACTCCTTTTGTTTGGATAAACGTTCCGCAACGACCGGCTCAAGGGCAACCCTCTCAATGATGGTGCGCCGGCCCTCTCCTCGATTCTTGCAATAGGAGGACGGCTTTCCCTCTTTCTTGAGGAGTGGGTCAAGATTTCCTCAGATCAGTGGTTTTTGGACCTGATCAGAGATGGCTACAGAATAGAATTCAATGCCCCGGTGAGAGACGTGTTTGTGGAGTCCCGATGCGGTTCTGCTGTCAAACGGGCAGCGGTAGAGGAGTCCTTGCAAGGCTTGATTCACCTAGGGGCGGTATCCCCGGTGCCTCCCTCCGAACAGGGCTCCAGCCGTTACTCCATTTACTTTGTGGTGCCGCGAAAAGGGGGGTCTTTTCGGCCCATCCTTGACTTAAAAGAAGTCAACAGGTCTCCAAGAGTGCGGCATTTTCACATGGAAACCCTGCGCTCTGTCATTGCGGCGGTACAGCCAGGAGAGTTTCTCACGCCTCTGGACCTGAAAGAAGCTTACTTGCACATTCCTATTTGGCCCCCGCACCAAAGGTTTCTTTGTTTTGCGGTGATGGGAAAACATTTCCAGTTTCGGGTCTTGCCTTTTGGCCTCGCCACAGCTCCCCGAACCTTTTCGAAGGTAATGGTGGTAGTAGCTGCTTTTCTCAGGCGAGAGGGTATTCGGGTTCACCCGTACCTAGACGACTGGCTCATTCAAGCGGACTCGACAGAGGAGAGTCATCAAGTAACAGCCAGAGTGGTCTCAGTACTTCAATCTCTGGGCTGGGTCGTCAATATGGCCAAAAGTCACCTGACCCCCTCTCAATCTCTAGAATATTTGGGGGTCCAGTTCGACACAGCTTCGGGGTTTGTTTTTCTTCCCGAGCAAAGGCGGTGCAAGCTTCAGAACCAGGTCCATCTGCTCCTGAGGATGCCTCACCCCCGCGCTTGGGACATTGTCCAGCTGTTAGGGTCAATGACGGCCACCTTGGAAGTGGTGCCCTGGGCGAGAGCGCACCTGAGACCTCTGCAGTGCTCCCTGCTTCAACAATGGTCTCCAGTTTCTCAGAATTATCAGTGCAGACTCACGTGGCTCCCTGTGGCCCGGCTCAGTATGGAGTGGTGGCTCTCAGACAGCGTGCTGCGGCGAGGAATGCCGCTAGCGCTCCCCGATTGGTGCCTGGTGGTGACAGATGCCAGCCTGAAGGGCTGGGGTGCACATTGCCGGGGAAGGCATGCCCAGGGTCTCTGGACACCCGACGAGTCGGACTGGTCCATCAATCGCTTGGAGTTGAAAGCGATTTTCCAGGCTCTTCTGGCTTTTCACTCGACCCTGGAAGGCTTGGCTGTCAGAGTTCTGTCGGACAACACGACAGCGGTGGCCTTCATAAATCGACAAGGCGGCACTCAGTGCAGAGCACTGGCCGCGCAGATTTGCCACTGGGCTGAGCTACATCTGCAGTTTCTGTCGTCAGCTCACATTGCAGGTCAGAGCAACATGCAAGCTGATTATCTAAGCAGGCATCAAATCAACCCAGCGGAGTGGGAACTGGCAGACGAAGTGTTTCTTCGGATCTGTGCCAAGTGGGGGACTCCCGTAGCGGATCATATGGCCTCAAGCGCAAATGCCAAAGTCCCGTGCTTTTACAGCAGATGGAGAGGTCCTCGCTCGGCGGGGTTGGATGCCTTGGCTCAACCCTGGCCTCAGGGCCTCCTGTATGTGTTCCCTCCGTGGCCCTTGATAGGGCAAGTACCCCTGCAGATTCGGCTACATCAAGAGAGGTGGTTCTCATTGCCCCGGATTGGCCCAGGAGGCCGTGGTATGCAGATCTCTGGCGGATGCTGGTAGAGGCTTCCCTTCCTTTGCCTCTGGTACCAAATCTGTTGTCACAGGGACCGGTGACCATGGAGGACACCTGCCACTTTGGTCTTATGGCATGGCTATTGAGAGGGCACAATTGAGAGACAAGGGTTATTCCAGTAAAGGTATTTCCACTCTCCTACAGGCCCGCAAGCGTTCCACTTCTGTGGCTTATGCCAGGATTTGGGGCCAATTTGAGGCTTGGTGTGCTGCTAAAGCGATTACACCTATGCGGGCTTCTGTCATGGGGGCAACTGAGAGAGTAAAAACTGTACAACAGGCGTGGACGCTGTTCAAAAATACTATCCTGGAGGCCCAGGCCATACATATTCTGCGAATTAGAAAAGAAAGACGGAACTCCAAAAGACAGCCGGCCTGGTTGAAAAGTGAGGTGAAGGAAGCTATTAGGGCTAAAAGAAACGCCTTCAGAAAATGGAAGAAGGAACCGTCTGAAAATAACAAGAAGCAGCATAAGGAGTGTCACAGCAAATGCAAGGTGCAGATAAAGAAGGCCAAGAGGGATTACGAAAAAAAGATAGCATTAGAGGCAAAAAAACAGTAAAAAAAAATTTCGGTATATTAAAAGCAGGAAGCCGGCAAAAGAATCGGTTGGGCCGCTGGATGACTGAGGGGTAAAAGGGGCGATCAAGGAAGACAAAGACATAGCGGAGAGACTGAATGAATTCTTTGCTTCGGTCTTCACCGAGGAAGATTTGGGTGGGATACCGGTGTCGGAAATGGTATTTCAAGTGGAAGAGACGGAAAAACTTACTGACTTCACGGTAAACCTGGAGGACGTAATGGGGCAGTTCGGCAAACTGAAGAGTAGCAAATCTCCTGGACCGGATGGTATTCATCCTAGAGTACTGATAGAACTGAAAAATGAGCTTGCGGAGCTACTGCTAGTGATATGCAACTTATCCTTAAAATCGAGCATGGTACCAGAAGATCGGAGGGTGGCCAATGTAACGCCCATTTTTAAAAAAGGCTCCAGGGGAGATCCGGGAAATTATAGACCGGTGAGTCTGACGTCGGTGCCAGGGAAAATGGTAGAGGCTATTATTAAAAACAAAATTACAGAGCACATCCGAGGACATGGATTACTGAGACCGAGTCAGCACGGCTTTTGTGTGGGGAAATCTTGCCTGACCAATTTACTTCAATTCTTTGAAGGAGTAAACAAACATTTGGACAAAGGGGAGCCGGTTGATATTGTGTATCTGGATTTTCAAAAGGCGTTTGACAAGGTACCTCATGAAAGGCTACAGAGGAAATTGGAGGGTCATGGGATAGGAGGAAATGTCCTATTGTGGATTAAAAACTGGTTGAAGGATAGGAAACAGAGAGTGGGGTTAAATGGGCAGTATTCACAATGGAGAAGGGTAGTTAGTGGGGTTCCTCAGGGGTCTGTGCTAGGACCGCTGCTTTTTAATATATTTATAAATGATTTAGAGATGGGAGTAACTAGCGAGGTAATTAAATTTGCTGATGACACAAAGTTATTCAAAGTCGTTAACTCGCAACAAGATTGTGAAAAATTACAAGAGGACCTTACGAGACTGGGAGACTGGGCGGCTAAATGGCAGATGACGTTTAATATGAGCAAGTGCAAGGTGATGCATGTGGGAAAAAAGAACCCGAATTATAGCTGCGTCATGCAAGGTTCCACGTTAGGAGTTACGGACCAAGAAAGGGATCTGGGTGTCGTCGTCGATAACACACTGAAACCTTCTGCTCAGTGTGCTGCTGCGGCGGCTAGGAAATCAAATAGAATGTTGGGTATTATTAGGAAAGGTATGGAAAACAGGTGTGAGGATGTTATAATGCCGTTGTATTGCTCCATGGTGCGACCACACCTTGAGTATTGTGTTCAATTCTGGTCGCCGCATCTCAAGAAAGATATAGTAGAATTGGAAAAGGTGCAGCGAAGGGCGACTAAAATGATAGCGGGGATGGGACGACTTCCCTATGAAGAAAGACTAAGGAGGCTAGGGCTATTCAACTTAGAGAAGAGACGGCTGAGGGGAGACATGATAGAGGTATATAAAATAATGAGTGGAGTGGAACAGGTGGACGTGAAGCGTCTGTTCACGCTTTCCAAAAATACTAGGACTAGGGGGCATGCGATTAAACTACAGTGTAGTAAATTTAAAACAAATCTGAGAGAAGGTTTCTTCACCCAACGTGTAATTAAACTCTGGAATTCATTGCCGGAAAATGTGGTGAAGGTGGTTAGCTTAGCAGAGTTTAAAAAGGGGTTGGACGGTTTCCTAAAGGACAAGTCCATAAACCGCTACTAAACGGACTTAGAAAAATCCAAAATCCCAGGAATAACATGTATAGAATGTTTGTACGTTTGGGAAGCTTGCCAGGTGCCCTTGGCCTGGATTGGCCGCTGTCGTGGACAAGATGCTGGGCTCGATGGACCCTTGGTCTTTTCCCAGTATGGCATTACTTATGTACTTATGTACTTATGATACTTGACTTTTTGCAGGATGGTTTACAAAAAGGCCTTGCCTATAATTCCCTGCGTGTTCAAGTGGCAGCCTTAGCATGTTTTTGAGGGAAGGTCACTGGCTTCTCCCTAGCTGCTTATTCGGATGTGGCACGGTTGCTTAGAGGGGTGCTTGGTTCCGTCCTCCCGTGCGGGCTCCGTGTCCGGCCTGGAACCTGGGGTTAGTTTTAAAGGCCCTTCAGTGTTCGCCCTTCGAGCCGCTTAGGCGAGCTTCAGAGAAGGATGTGGCCATTACATCGGCGAGATGGGTGTCTGAGCTCCAGGCGCTGTCCTGTCAAGACCCTTTTCTGCAATTCTCATTGTCCGGAGTTATGGTACGTACGGTGCCTTCCTTCCTGCCTAAGGTGGTTTCAGCGTTTCACCTAAACCAGCCTATTTTCCTGCCTTCCTTTTCCAGAGAGGAGTTTCCGGAAGCCTTTGGGCATTTGCACCTTCTGGATGTGCGAAGGGCTCTGTTGCAATATCTGCGCATGTCAAATACCTTCAGGACCTCTGACCATCTTTTTGTTCTTTTGTCAGGTCCGCGCAGAGGGTCTCCAGCGTCTAAGGCCACTATAGCCCGTTGGCTCAAAGAAGCTATCTTTTCAGCATATCCGCTATCTGGCCGGCCTCCGCCTGAAGCCTTTAAGGCACATTCCACAAGAGCGATTTCCTCTTCCTGGGAGGAAACTGGAGCACTATCTCTTCATGATATTTGCAGTGCAGCGACATGGGCTTCTGAGCTCTCATTTGCCTGACATTACAGGCTGGATGTGGCTGCCAGGAGAGACGCGCATTTTGGAGCACAAGTGCTTGCGCGTGGTGTGGCTTGTTTCCACCCTATCTAGGGATTGCTTTGATACATCCCATTTGTAATGGATTCATCTGCTTGATGACAAGGAAGGGAAAATTAGGTTCTTACCTTGGTAATTTTCTTTCCTTTAGTCATAGCAGATGAATCCATGGGCCCTCCGTCAGTGATTCTTTGTGTGATTGATGTTGTTACTGTATATGTTTAGTTTTTCCTGTAGATATGTTCCCTCATTAGGAGAAGTTTGTTGTTTTTTTGTTTTTTTGTACCCCGCGCTTTCCCACTCATGGCAGGCTCAATGCGGCTTAGGTACTTATTTGTACCTGGGGCAATGGAGGGTTAAGTGACTTGCCCAGAGTCACAAGGAGCTGCCTGTGCCTGCAGTGGGAATCGAACTCAGTTCCCCAGGACCAAAGTCCACCACTCTAACCACTAGGCCACTCCTCCACTCCAAGTTGGAAAATAGTCTTCAGGATTTCTGTTCTGTTACAGGAGGTCGAGTTTGTCCCTCCTTTGAATTGTTGCTCCTGTTCTGGGGCGTTCATCCGCTGTGAGGAAAGTTCATGTTATGCTACTTTGCGGTGTAACACTGCTTTGGAAGCTTCAAATACTGAAGAGGCAGATGGAGCTAGCTGGCCATGAGGCACTATGGTTTTTCAGTGCTCTCTATCTCCCCCTGCTGGTTGATGGACACAACCCATTCGTAATGGATTCATCTGCTATGACTAAAGGAAAGAAAATTACCAAGGTAAGAACCTAATTTTCCCATTTGCTTGATGTCTTGGGATAAATATATTAATCAATCCAAAAAACTGTCAAGGGCGACTCTTCATGGAGCCACTATGTTAGAGCATTGTAAGAGAGAAATTATTCCCTGGGGTTTGAGAATAGTAAAACCTCCCAAGCTGTTTACAGATGACAATTTTTGCAGAAATGGGCAGGTATTTTAAATAAATGGTCTTTAGACCCGATGGTGTTAATTATTGAAAAAAACCTAGACTATCACAGAGGAAATTCCCAAAAATGTTGATCTTAAGTTTAGGGCCCTGTTTACTAAGGTACGCTAACGTTTTTAGCACGTGCACAAAATTAGCACACGCTGTGTAGGTGCCCATAGGAATATTGTGACGCCTACGCAGTACGCGCTAAAATCACAAACGCACCTCTAGCATGGCTTAGTGAACAGAGCCCTTAGTGTTTTTAGTGCGCCTACACTTAGCTCGCAGGCTAACCATGTAGGCGCCTATAGGAATATTGTAGGCATGTACATGGTTAAAGTGCGTTAAAAATGTTAACGCGTCTATAACGCTGCTTAATAAACAGAGCCCTTAGTGTGCAATGATTAAAACACAATGTGGAAACGTAAAAGAGCCTTTTAGATCCGTGGTCATTCCACTTACCTATGACTACACTTTAATTATTATATTGATATCAGAATATAGAACAATACATTTATATGTTTCCCTGTCGTGTTGCACTTTAATCCTTTCTTCTAGGGTATTATATTCATTCCCCCAGTTATTTTAATGATTGAATAGACTGTAAGCTCTTGTCAAAACTGGGACTGTCTCATGTGTTTTACACATTTTATAGTCTGTTTTCATTGGATTTGAGGTGGTCTATTTTTTTTTTCTTTTCCAGATCCGTTTTGACATATGGTTAAAGCTTTCCACATTACTTGATTGTACACAAATGTCACCTGCTATTAAATGCTGCTATTTAAGATTTTTCATGACCTTATTTTTTTGTCAAAATTTGATTTAAGAAAGAAAAATCTTTGCTGAAAAAAATCCCTAATTTCTATAATACATGTTTTGCTGAGGAAATGAGACGGAATGGGTGTACCTTAATCCAAAAATAAATTTTAAACAAGTAAAACCTCAAAAGCTCCCCATAGCAAAAATGGATTATTTTGACATGCCAATGATCTAGGAGCACTATTACTATCATCGGTATCTCACGGCCCGTTATTATTATTATTATTATTTATTGCATTTGTATCCCACATTATCCCACCTCTTTGCAGGCTCAATGTGGCTTACAATACATCATGGATAGTGGAAATGAGAAGAGGTTAAGCATTTGGAGTTACAGCAGGGTTTGTGTTGGATGGTAATGGAATGCATAAAAGTAAGAGACAGAAGGCATTGATTTACATTCATGGTATAAGTGTGAGTTTCACATGACTTGGTCTTTGTGATAAGTCTTGTCGAAGAGATGGGTCTTTAATGTGTGCACCTCCTGATGCCGCTATTAAAAGCAAAACAAGGCGTTCTTGTTGAAGTTGAGAGGCTAAACTATGTCTTACTGAAGCATTAACAATGAGGGGAAGACTCCTGGTTGTTCCGCGTTGGAGTACAAGGAAGACGCTGAGATTCCTAGCAGGCACAGGTCATTCTGCCATATTCTGTGTGCAGGGGCACAATTGGAGCAATGGTATTTCCATAGCGTCCCACAGATCAATCCAGAGACGAGTGGGTTATGTCCCCCTACCAGCAGGTGGAGATAGAGAGAACTTCAGAATCTTACTATATGTGGACATGAGCAGCCACCTTAATCTCAGTATTCTCTCTATCTCAGCAGGTGGATGGACATCTCCTGTTCAGCTCTCTGGATTGAGGTTGCTCCTAACTTGTTCCCTCAGATTTAGTTGAGCTAGGGGGGGTTGTGGCTGTTCTTGGCCAGTATGGGGTACACCTGGTGGTACCAGGTCCCTCCCCTAACCCTTTCCCTGCCTCCAGGCCATTGTGGCATTCTTTTGCTCTTTTCTACTCCTTGTCAGCTGTTCTTGTCTCTGTAATTTCCATTGTTTATGGGGGCTGTTTATTCCTGTTTCTGGTCCATTAGGTTCTGTCCTTTACTAAGGGACCAACAAGAAATAAAGGAAAACTACAGAAGATGGAGGACTATCATGATGCAATTCTCCACTTCGGCGGTTTCCCCTCCCACTTTAGCTGTAGAGGAAGAGCCTGCACAGGCTATCTGGAGGCAGGAGTGAACTTTTATATTGGATCTACTTTTCTTCTTCAGCTGTTTGGTATCGACAATACTGTGATTAAGGTGGCTGCAGATTTCCACATATAGTAAGACTCTGAAGTTCTCTCTATCTCCACCTGCTGGTAGAGGGACATAACCCACTCGTTTCTGGATTGGTCTGTTGGGACTAATGGGAAGAAAATTATCAGGTATGAACTAATTTTACCTTATAAGAGACCCTTTTTAGTAATCGGTGATGGAAGATGGATCCTTATAGAGTTTGAACAATACAAGGAAGATTTTTTCTTGAATGCATTAGATAAGTGCCTTCTTGTGAAGTAGAACGTTTTCTCATCAGTTAAGACTGTTTAATATTGAAAGACATTTATATTTTACAAGGACGTAGGGCTTTTTCAAGTTGAGTTCAGTGGGGATTTTGGTAATTTTTGTGAGTTAATTTTTCATGGTGTTGGGTTTTGTTTTGTTTTTTTAACAGTTCTTTTTCTCCATCCGGTGTGGATGTTTTTCACTGTTTATTCTTTTTTTCCTCCTGTGAGATACCGATGATAGTAACGGTGCTCCTAGATCACTAGCATGTCAAAATAATTCATTATTGCTATGGGTAGCGTTTCAGGCTTGTTTAAAGTTTATTTTTGGATTAAGGTGTGCCTATTCTCTCTTTCCTCTACAAAACATGTATTATGGTAATTAGGGTGTGTCTGAGGTTGAACATCTTGCTGCTTTGTTTTTTATTGATCAGTGGATTTAGGAAACCGTACATGTTATGTTCCAGTATATTTTCATCTGGCCTGTGCCACCTCATTGTTTTTATCTGTCTTACCAGCATGGAGTTCGGTTTATCAAATGATGTTATACGCTGTTAGGGGGGATTTTATCATGGTAGAGTAAAAGGTGGGTCTGATTTACCACAGGAGATGATATCCTGCAATTTCTCGCCTTGTAAATGACTAATGCTACTTGCAACCCACCTGCCAAGCCACAGCCTGTTGCTTAAGAGTCGTCACTTAAAAAGGCTAGAACTTTTACAAACTTGTAGTCTCCTGACACTCGCCTCAATAAAGCTTACCCTTACAAATCTTAAAATTTCCCCTGGTGCCTAATGCATAGTTGCTCCTGCACTTGCTAGTACAGGCATCCAAAGAGCTACTGATGAGCCTTAGGACTACTCTAGAGTACAACCACTAGGTGTCATCTTTCCATGTAAAGGATTCTTCAGGAGAGGGGAGCCTGGGAGGGGGGGGGGGGTGCGGTTGTGCTTCATTTTTGGGAGAGGCTTCATGGGGGGGGGAGCCACTATAGGGACATTCTGTTGGGTGGTAGACACGCAAGAGAGTAGGGTTTTGTTTTGTTTTTTCTTTTGAAAGATGCTGACCTCTTTTAAGAGAGGCTCCTGACACCCTGCTGCTCTCCATTTTAATGGCTGTACCATAGCTTGCAGTATGCATGTTTTCCACCACGCCGTACGCCACGGTAATGAACTGGTTTATATGTGTTTACTTGTTTGCATTGCTTTACTATGTCCCTAAGGTGACTTAACTTTGTGTTAGTGCCCTTTACATGGCATTTAGGGACAAAGAACAAGGGTTATTGCCCAAATAAAGTTTGGTAACTCCCCCCCCCCCCCTTAGTTATGCATTTGCATAATTTTACTTGGTCTATTGTGTATCATCATTTTTAGCTGGCCTCCAGTATGGCTTTAACAAGTAATGTTATGCACTTGTTTTTTTATTTCATTTGTATAGATTTTGTTTCCACTGATTTCCATCTATTCTTTATTCATATTCTTCTTTATGTTTTTACAGACTTTAATTTACCCCTGATGCAGAAAGAAGGCCGTGTTGGGTCATTTATCATGTTGTTGTTTTATCTTAAATAATGTTTGTACCATACTGGTATTTTTTTTTTAACTCTAGGTTCTTCTACACAGTTTTTGCTTTCTAAAGTTAATGAAACTTGGTTTTTATGAGGTTTTAGTATTTAATATATGGTACTGTTTTATCTGTTTTTGTGTATTCCCCTTTGTGTGGTATTTACATTTTGTTGTTTCTGACTATAAAGACAATTTCTTTTGGCAAACAGGTTATTAAATCATATTAATGAATAACTAAATACTCCTTAGGATCCTGCTGGGTACTTGCAACCTGGACTGGCCACCATTTGACCCAGTATGACGCATCTCATGTTCTTATTTTCAATACTCTGTGTGAGGCTGGGGCCTGTGTACACTCTTCCTCTGATTCAGGAAACGTTTTTGACATGATTTTTATATATGTTGCCAAAGTAATGCATAAACAACTATAAAACATTTTTTTTTAAATGGTAAAATGTGTTTTGCACTTGGAAATTGGTTCTTATAAAGTTGCTGACAAAATCGCACATATAGGTATTGTGGAGTTGTAGTTTATAAAATACGATTGTGCTTGCAAGCATTTAAACCTTCAGAGCAGGTAGAAATTTATGCATGTATTGTTTCTGGGTATTTATATATAATGGCACTTTTATGAAAACAAAATGTTAAACAAGTAATGAAATCCAACCAGCACTGTGCACAGCACAGAAAACAGCTGGGTTAGAAAATAAAAAAATTGCCAAACAAACAAAAGGAAGGTCCAAATCTCCCGTAAAGTAAGACACAAACCACAACCAAGGCGGAAGATGAACCAAAACAGACCAGAAAAACCATAGGGAGTAAGAGCACCAGAAAAGTTTAATAGGACCCTACACGGTCCGTGTTTCGGCCAACAGGCCTTCCTCAGGGGTCCTGAATCTGACGTTTACAGGTGCACCTCCGAGATACTCATAAAACAAAAAGCAAAATGACTGAACTGCACAGAGCACTCTAACATACCAGGGACCTGCTACCTTGTCCAGTTCAGTCATTTTGCTTTTTGTTTTATGAGTATCTCGGAGGTGCACCAGATTCAGGACCCCTGAGGAAGGCCTATTGGCCGAAACACGGACCGTGTAGGGTCCTATTAAACTTTTCTGGTGCTCTTACTCCCTATGGTTTTTCTGGTCTGTTTTGGTTCATCTTCCGCCTTGGTTGTGGTTTGTGTCTTAGAAAATAAAAAGCCACATCTAGGTTACTTCAGCACTTTCCACGATTACCTCCTCACCATTACTTTATGGATTTACTTTGGAGAAAATAGAGCTCAAGCACCCTCATTACTGCTGCAAAGGACCTTCTCATTTGTCATTCATCTGTCCAGAACCCCCCCCCCCCTTTTTTTTAACTATTTTCTTTATCAAACAACCTAATGTTATCAAGTGCAGACAGTGTCTGGCTTCTTGGGGTTTATAGTTTGTTTGATGATTAGAGCAGCCTTGGGCAACTCACTTAACCCTCTTCTGCCTCAAGTACAAAATTAGATTGTAAGCCTTCTGGGGACAGGAAAACACCTAATGCGCTTGCATGTAACTCTCACCTTGTGCTACTGTTAGAAGTGTGAGCTAAATCCAGATGGATAAAATTACTGCTGGTTTGGTTTGTGGTCACTTTTATTCTGCATTTGGTGAGGGTCAATGTGTGTGACTCAGGGACATTATTCTCTCGTGGTATGGTATAGATTGGTGCAAGATGTCTCTTTCCTATTCTTTTCTTTTTTTTTCCCCTCTTTCTCTGCTTCTTGACTATATTTTGGTGGTGAATATTTCACTCTGCCCTTTTTCTTGCAGCGCAACATGGCAGTGGGACTGTGATAGGATTTTGGTGTGCACCGTGTGGCAAGGGTGGATGGGAATGGAGTGGAGGAGTGGCCTAGTGGTTAGGGTGGTGGACTTTGGTGCTGGGGAACTAAGGAACTGAGTTCAATTCTCTCCTCAGGCAGCTCCCTGTGACTCTGGGCAAGTCACTTAACCCTCCATTGCCCCATGTAAGCCGCATTGAGCCTGCCATGAGTGGGAAAGTGCGGGGTACAAATGTAACAAAAACAAAAAATAAAAACATTTTGGTGGTGAATATTTCACTCTGCCCTTTTTCTTGCAGCGCAACATGGCAGTGGGACTGTGATAGGATTTTGGTGTGCACCGTGTGGCAAGGGTGGATGGGAATGTTGCGGTGGAGTGTACACTTGGAAGGAGGGCCACGGAGGGTCAATCATGCTGCTGTGGCTGTTGGACACAAAATTTATTCCTTTGGGGGCTATTGCTCTGGAGAAGATTATGAGACATTACGACAGATTGATGTGCATGTCTTCAATGCAGGTGAGTGTATTCCAATAGTGTGTTAAACTTGCTGCTCTTTCATTTGCCATACTGGGACAGACCAAAGGTCCATGAAGCCCAGCATCCTGTTTCCAACAGTGGCCGATCCAGGTCACAAGAACCTGGTAAGATCCCAAAAAAGTACTATATATTTTATGCTGCTTATCCTAGAAATAAGCAGTGGATTTTCCCCAAGTCTATTTTATGTTTAAATTATTTTTATTAAACAAGTCATATACAGATACACGCTTCACTTGCATTAGTTTACAGCGATTCATTACATATAAAAAACCCCCATATTCCTCAGTGAAGTTTACACCTATATTTTAAAGTATTTCTCCCCCTTTTCCACCCCTTCTTCCCCCTATTTCCTCCCTCCAAACCCTATATGATGAAAAATACCTTGCACAAAATACTACCCACCCTCCCTCCTACTCTGTACCCCAAACCTCCCTTTGCTTCTGTCCCTCATTCCATGTAACACAGCAGTATCTAAAGGTTCAATAGATGACTCCTAGCTGCAGGTGTCATTGTATTCCAGAATGGACTCCACCTACATTGAAAGCACTCTCCAGTTGTAGAATCGAAATCTACAATGTCCATTCTGTCCATTCGAAGCATAAAGATCATGCGACCCCACCATTGTTGCAATGTGGGGTACTGATAGGACATCCACTCTGACAAGATGGTCTGTTTGCCAATAATTATGGCTCTCGATACAAATGCAGCATATCCCCTCCTGGTCGCGAAGCCTAAATCAGGGCATCCAAATAGTAGGGCTGGGTCATAATGCCATGTTTGCTTCCATATACTGGCAACATAACAAACAATTGATTTCCAAAATTTCTCAATGCCCTTACAGGACCAAAACATGTGGCCCAAAGATGCTCCGCTTGCCCCACATTTTAAACAGTCCCCGCAAGTCCATTTTAATAATGGCTTATGGACTTTTTTTTTAGGAAACTATCCGAACCATTTTATAAACCCTGCTAAGCTAACTGCTTTTATTACATTCTCTGGCAAAGAACTCCAGAGTTTAATTACAAGTTGAGTGAAGAAATATCTTCTGATTTGTCCCTAGTCATAGTATTTTTGGAAAGAGTAAACAAGCGATTCGCGTCTACCCGTTCCACTCCACTTATTATTTTATAGACCTCTATCATCTCCCCTTGGCCGTCAATTCTCCAAGCTGAAGAGCCCCAGCCACTTTAGCCTTTCCTCATAGGGAAGTAGTCCCTTCCCCTTTATCACTTTTGTCGCCCTTCTGTACCTTTTCTATTTCCACTATATCTTTCTTGAGATGCGGTGACCAGAATTGCACACACTATTCGAGGTGCAGTCACACCATGGAGCGATACAAAGGCATTATAACATCTTCATTTTGTTTTCCATTCCTTTCCTAAGAATACCTAACGTTCTGTTTGCTTTCTTAGCAGCCGCTTCACACTGAGCAAAGGGCTTCAACGTATCATCAACAATGACGCCTAGATCCCTTTTCTGGTCAGTGACCCCTAATGTGGAACCTTGCATTACGTAGCTATAATTTGGGTTCCTGTTTCCCACATGCATCACTTTGCACTTGTTCACATTAAACTCATCTGCCACTTAAATTCCCAGTCTCGTAAGGTCCCCTTGTAATTTTTCACGATCCTCTTTTGTTTTGTATTTTGATCTCATTTTTGTTTTGTGTTCAGCATTTGGTCTAGAGGAGATTTATGGGAGAATCATTATGGCCTTAATGCACCTTGAGTCACAAAACAGAAGGAATATACTCTACTGTATATACTGTATATACCCCTAGCTGTCTGTTTGTCTGTCCAATTTAGATTGTAAGCTCTGTTGAGCAGGGACTGTTTTTTTCATGTTAATTTGTACAGCGCTGCGTAAGTCTAGTAGCGCTATAGAAATGTTTAATAGTAGTAGTAGTAGTAGAGGGGGCACCAAAAGTAGAGAAGTAGAGCAAAGAAACTTCCTCACAGTTGATGTTCAAACCAAAGTTTATTCAGTAGGCTTCTAAAAAACATGGAACACAACACGACACGATTTGTGTTTTGGCCCAGTCAGCCTGCATCAGGGATCTTGGAAATAATAAACTAAAATGTATTTCCAAGACTGGTCGTGAAGCTGATTAAAAAACCAATTCGAATCAGTGTACAACGCAGGTATCGTCATGAACCGCATCTGTCAGTTCTATCGGTCCAGGTGATTTGCTGCTGTTAAGTTTTTCAAATTGCCCCATTACATCTTCCAGGTTTATAGAGTTTTGTTTGTTTTCTCTTATTCATCAGTATTAAATACCATTTCTGGCACTAGTATCTCTCCACATCTTCCTCAGTGAAGACTGAAGTGAATTAATTTAATCTCTCCGCAATGACCTTCCCCGGGTGCAACTTTTACCCCTTGGTCATCTAGTGGTCCAACTGATTCTTTTACCTGCTTCTTGCTTCTGATAAACCTAAAAAAAGTTTTTAATATGTTTTTGTCTCCAACGCAATCTTCTTTTCAAAGTCTCTCTTTATCTTCCTTCATCTCACTTAACAGTGCCGGATGTCGTTTAGCCTTACTTCCTTTTTAATACATGGAATATATCTGGTCTGGGCTTCCATGATGGTGTTTCTAAATAACATCCACACCTGATGTAACTTTTTGACCTTTGCAGCTGCTCCTAAGTGTGTGTGTTTTTTTTTTTTTTTTACCATTCTCATTTTATCACTCCTTTTTGAAAATTAAATGCTAATGTGTTAGGAAATGTATACTTGCTCCAGAGTTGATATCAAATCTGATCATATTATGATCACTGTTATCAAGCAGCCCCAGTACCATTACCTCCTGGACTAGATCATGCGCTCCACTAAGGACTAGATCTAGAATTATTCTTCCTTTTGTTGATTCCTGAACCTGCTGCTCCATAAAGCAGTCCTTGATTTCATCAAGGAATTTTATCTTCCTAGCATGCCCTGATGTTACATTTACCCAGTCAATATCAGGGTATCTGAAATCACCCATGATTATTGTGTTCCCCAGTTCGTTAGCCACCCTGATATCTGATAACATTTCTGTATCTTGTCTTTTTATCCTGGCCCGGAGGACAGTAGTAAACTCCTATCACTATCCTTTTCCCCTTTACACATGGAATTTCTATCCATAGGTATTCCAAGATGTGTGTTGTGGCCTGTAGAATTCTTAGTCTATTCAATTGAAGGCTCTCCTTAACATATAATGCTACCTCTTCACCAATTTGATCTACCCTATCACTGCAGTTATAATTTGTGCCGTCGTATGACAGTGACCAGTTGGTTATCTTCCTTCCACCAGGTCTCAGATGCCTATTATATCTATGTTTTCATTTAGTTTAATATATTCCAACTCTCCCATCTTATTTCTTAGGCTTCCTGTGTTTGCAGTTTCAAAGAATCTTTCTTGTTTCTATTTACAGTTTGCTCAGCAGTTGACAGTGATAATTTGCAATCTTTATAATCTGTCTGCTCTGTATTTCAAGACCAAACAACAACAGGCACTAAAAGTCCACACTGTTACAGGATCAAACCAAAAAAGTGGAAAAATCCTACCATAGTGTCCAGGGTGTCACACTCAAAAAGTCAGAACAGCGTCTGTGGAGTGCTGCATCGCTGTGTGTTTTCAAAGTAGTGCTATTATGACTTTTTGAGTGTGACAATACATAACTTGCTGATTTAGAAGATACCCCTGACGAAGACTGTGTTTGTCGAAACATGGCCCTTGTTGGGTCATTCTGTAAGTTTGATTACTGAAGAATAAACTTTGGTAACCATGGACACTGAGGTTGGCTTTTTCCACTGCATTTAATGACACCTGGGTGTTAATTTTCAAAGCACTTAGATTTACAAAGTTCCATAGATTACTAAGTAACATTGTAAGTCTAAGTGCTTTGAAAATACAGCTCCTGGTCTACTATGGTCTCTCTTGAAACCTCGCTATTGGGATGCCCTGTCCTCCTGTGACTGTTGGCCTTCACCCAGTTTCTAGTTTAAAAACTGCTCCATCTCCTTTTTAAATGTTGATCCCGGCAGTATGGTTACACCCTGGTCAAGGTGAAGCCCATTTTTCAGGAATAGGCTCCCCCTTTCCCAGAATGTTGCCCAGTTCATAACGAATCTAAAGCTCTCCTCCCTGACACCATCGCCTCATCCACTCATTGGAAGAAGTACTGAGCCAAATCGATAAGGGTAAGTAATTCATCTGGACTGGATGGTATGCACCTTTAGGGCACTGGAAGAAATCAAATGTGAAATTACTGATCTGCTGTTAATGATGTGTAACCTGCTGTTAAAATCGTCCATAGTACTGAAGATTGAAGGGTGTCCATTGTAAAGCCGATTTTTAAAAATGGTTCCTGGGTGATCTGGGTAATTACAGATCAGTATGCCTGACTTCAGTGCCAGGCAAAATAGCGGAAGCTATTAGAAGAATAAAATTACAGAACACATAGAAAAACATGGTTTAATGGGACAGTCAGCATGGGTTCAGCCAAGGGAAAGTCTTGCCTCAACAATTTGCTTCATTTCTTTGAAGGCGTGAATAAGCTTGTGGATAAAGGTAAGCCAGTTGATGAAGCTTATCTAGATTTTCAGAAAACTGTTGACAGAGTTCATCATGAGAGACTCCTGAGAAAATTGAAAAGTCATAAGTACATAAGTATTGCCATACTGGGAAAGACCGAAGGTCCATCAAGCCCAGCATCCTGTTTCCAACAGTGGCCAATCCAGGTCACAAATACCTGGCAAGATCCCAAAAATGTACAAAACATTTTATACTGCTTGTCCCAGAAATAGTGGATTTTCCCCAAGTCCATTTAATAATGGTCTATGGACGTTTCCTTTAGGAAGCCTTCCAGACCTTTTTAAAACTCCGCTAAGCTAACCACCTTTACCACATTCGGCAACGAATTCCAGAGTTTAATTACACGTTGAGTGAAGAAAAATTTTCACTGATTCGTTTTAAATTTACTACATTGTAGCTTCATCGCATGCCCCCTAGTCCTAGTATTTTTGGAAAGCATAAACAGATGCTTCACATCTGCCCGTTCAACTCCACTCATTATTTTATAGACGTCTATCATATCTCACCTCAGTTGCCTTTTCTCCAAGCTGAAGAGCCCTATCCGCTTTAGCCTTTCCTCATAGGGAAGTTGTCCCATCCCCTTTATCATTTTCGTTGCCCTTCTCTGCACCTTTTCTAATGCCACTATATCTTTTTTGAGATGCGGTGACCAGAATTGAACACAATATTCTAGGTGAGGTTGCACCATGGAGCGATACAGAGGCATTATAACATCCTCATTTTTGTTTTCCATTCCTTTCCTAATAATACCTAACATTCTATTCCATATCATCAAGCTGATCAATCCATAGACTGGTGGGTTGTGTCCATCTACCAGCAGGTGGAGATAGAGAGCAAACTTTTGCCTCCCTATATGTGGTCATGTGCTGCCGGAAACTCCTCAGTATGTTCTCTATCTCAGCAGGTGGTGGTCACACACAGCAGCAGCTCTGGCTAGGCCTCCAAGCCTAATTTTTAGGTTTTGTTGAGTGCCTGGGGTTGAGGGCTCTTTTGAGCAAGTGCAAACCTGGTGGTGCCAGGTCCCTCCTTTTCTCCCCCCTCCCGCTGGCTCCGTTAAAAAAAAAAAAAAAAAAAAATTTTGAACGGCCTTAAAGGCGTTTATTTCGACGTTTATTTAAGCGTCTATTGCAGCTACTCACTGAGACACCAGGTCGTTACAACTCGGAGCAGACAGCAGGTAATTTTACCTTTTTATAGCGGGCGGGGGTTCCCCGATTCTTCTCCTCGTGGCTCATGGCGTCGGAGGGCGAGGGCGCAAAGGGTCGCTCCCCGGGTCGCTCGAGCGCTTCTAGAGGGGATGCGGGGGTCTTCAAGCCGGATTCGCCCTTGGTGGGTGACAGTTTCGCAACCGATGCATGTCCCGGTCCTTCCTCCGGCGTGGCGGTTTTTCCCGCCATAAACGCCCATCCCCCGCTCCTCGCCTCCGCCATCTTGGCCGGCCACGCGGCTCGGACGGCTTCTTCTTGGGCCGCCCTTGAGGTTGGAGACATTAATGCCATGAACGCCCTTAATTTGGGCGACGGCACACAAGCGGCTAAAGTTAAGAGCCGTTCTTCCCGCGCGGCTCCTTCGCGGAGTTTCGCGCCGGACGCCATTTTGGATGCGCAGCATGTCTCTCCCCCGCTATTGCGAGCGCCGGTTGAGAGCGCGCCTAGGGCTGTTGCCCAGGCTGCGGAGGTGCACAGTCTGGGGGGTTTCTCCCCCGAGTTTGTTTTGCTGCTACATCGGGCCTTCCTCATGCACAACGCTGCCCCCGCTCCCTCCTCTGGTAAAGAGGTTGAGGTTCCCAGAGGTAAACGCCCTCGGGTTGATTCCCAGGCCTTGGAGGAATTTGTCTCCTCCGATGTAGATGAGGGCAGCGTGTCTGAGGTCTCCCAACGGTCCTTTGCGGATTCCTTGGTGGAGACGGATCCCCGCTCGGATGGAGCGGATGACCCCTCTGCAGCGCGGCTTTTTCGCCCGGAGGATTTGCCCAACCTGTTGTTACAGGCCATGGACACTTTGAAGATATCCTCTCCGGAGGACGTCTCTCCCTCAGCCCCTGTTGGCTCTGCCATTATGCTGGGGACCAAGCGCCCGCCTAGAACCTTCCACGTGCATGATGCCATGCACACCTTAATTTCGGCTCAATGGGATGTCCCAGAAGCGAGCCTTAAAGTGGCTAGGGCTATGTCCCGCCTCTATCCTTTGGCTGTGAGTGAACGTGAGGCCTATCTGTGGCCTACCGTGGATTCTTTAATCACTGCGGTGACTAAGAAAACGGCATTGCCGGTGGAAGGTGGCACGGCCCTAAAGGACGCCCAAGACAGGAGATTGGAGGCGGCTTTAAGGTCGTCCTTTGAGGCGGCTGCTTTAAGTTTGCAGGCCTCAGTTTGCGGCTCCTATGTGGCCAGGGCGTGCCTGACTATGGTGCAGCGGGCTTCCCCCTCGGATCATTTCTTGAGGAATGATTGGCCAGCCCTGGAATCGGGCTTAGCCTATTTGGCAGACTTGCTGTATGATGTCTTGAGAGCCTCAGCGAAAGGCATGGCTCAGACTGTCTCTGCGCGGCGGTGGCTTTGGCTGAAACATTGGTCTGCTGACCAAGCCTCAAAATCCCGCCTGGCTAGATTGCCTTTTAAAGGCAAGCTGCTCTTTGGGGTCGAGCTGGACAAAATCGTGACTGATCTCGGCACGTCTAAGGGCAAGAAGTTACCGGAGGTCAGGGCTCGGGCGAGTGCTCGTCCCGGTACCTCCAGAGGACGGTTTCAGGAAGCCCGTCGGTACCGCCCGGGCAGGTCGGGTGCTTCTGCCCCCTCTTCCTTTAAGAGGAATTTCTCCCCCAAGCAGCATTCCTTTCGCAGAGACCGCCGTCCCGGAGGTGCTCCCTCCGGTCCTCCCCCAGGGTCTCGTACCCAATGACGGGGTATTGGTCCACGCCCCAGTGCAGATTGGAGGACGGCTGTCCTCGTTTCTGGGCGAGTGGACCACAATAACTTCAGACGCTTGGGTGCTGGAAGTCATCAGAGACGGCTACAAGCTAGAGTTCTGCCGACCCTTAAGAGACGGGTTTGTACTCTCTCCCTGCAAGTCTCCGGTCAAAGCTGTGGCAGTGCAGCAGACTTTGGACAATCTGATCCGCCTGGGTGCGGTCGTTCCGGTGCCAGAAAGTCAGCTTGGCAAGGGGCGTTACTCCATTTACTTTGTGGTACCAAAGAAAGGAGGTTCTGTCCGGCCTATCCTCGACCTCAAAGGGGTCAATCGGGCCTTGAAAGTGCGGCACTTTCGCATGGAGACTCTCCGCTCTGTTATAGCGGCAGTGAAGGCAGGGGAGTACCTGGCATCCTTGGACATCAAGGAAGCGTACCTGCATATTCCCATCTGGCCTCCTCATCAACGCTTTCTGCGTTTTGCAGTCCTGGGCCGACACTTCCAGTTCAGAGCCCTCCCGTTCGGGTTGGCTACTGCTCCGCGGACCTTTTCCAAGGTAATGGTGGTCATAGCGGCCTTCCTGCGAAAGGAAGGAGTACAAGTCCATCCTTATCTGGACGACTGGTTGATCCGAGCCCCCTCTTATGTAGAGTGCGGCAAAGCTGTGGACCGGGTAGTTGCTCTTTTGAGCTCCCTGGGATGGATCATCAACTGGGAGAAGAGCCAGCTGCGCCCGACTCAGTCCCTGGAGTATCTGGGAGTTCGATTCGACACCCAAGTGGGCAGAGTGTTCCTGCCAGACAATCGGATTGTCAAGCTTCAGGCTCAGGTGGACCAGTTCCTAGTAGCCTCTCCTCTTCGGGCTTGGGACTATGTGCAGCTGTTGGGCTCTATGACGGCCACGATGGAAGTAGTGCCCTGGGCCAGGGCTCATATGAGACCACTACAACACTCTCTGCTGCAGCGCTGGACTCCGATGTCGGAGGATTATGCTGTGCGTCTTCCCTTGGATCCAGCAGTGCGCAAGGCGCTGAGCTGGTGGATGCAGACAGACAAGTTGTCTGCGGGAATGCCTCTGGTGTCCCCAGAGTGGATTGTCGTCACGACGGACGCCTCGTTATCGGGCTGGGGAGCCCACTGCTTGGGAAGGACAGCGCAGGGGCTCTGGTCTCCTGCAGAGGCAAAGTGGTCTATCAACCTCCTGGAACTCAGAGCCATTCGGTTGGCGCTTTTGGAGTTCATCCCGGTACTGGTGTTCAAGCCTGTACGGGTCCTGTCGGACAATGCCACGGCTGTGGCCTATGTCAACCGCCAGGGAGGTACCAAGAGCGCCCCTCTAGCCAAGGAAGCTATGAGTCTATGCCAGTGGGCGGAAGCGAACCTGGAACAGCTGTCAGCGGCCCACATTGCCGGAGTCATGAATGTCAAGGCGGACTTTCTCAGTCGCCATACCTTGGAGCCCGGAGAGTGGCAGCTATCTGCTCAGGCGTTCTTGGACATCACGAAGCGCTGGGGCCAGCCGAGCCTAGATCTGATGGCGTCATCGGCCAATTGCCAAGTGCCGCGCTTCTTCAGCAGAGGACGGGACCCTCGATCCCTGGGAGTAGATGCTCTTCTCCAACAATGGCCGACACAAGAGCTTCTCTATGTGTTCCCGCCCTGGCCCATGTTGGGCAGGGTACTAGACCGGGTGGCAAAGCATCCCGGCAGGATAATCCTGGTGGGTCCGGATTGGCCCAGGCGTCCCTGGTATGCGGACTTGATCAGGCTCTCAGTCGACGATCCTCTGCGGTTGCCAGTGGAGCAGGGCCTGTTACATCAGGGTCCCGTGGTGATGGAGGATCCCTCCCCCTTTGGGCTTACGGCCTGGCTATTGAGCGGCAGCGTCTGAGGAAGAAGGGCTTCTCAGACAAGGTCATCGCCACTATGCTGAGAGCGAGGAAACGCTCTACTTCTACTGCTTACACCAGGGTTTGGCGTATCTTTGCAGCGTGGTGTGAAGCAGGCTCTCTTTCTCCTTTCACTGCTCCAATTTCTTCAGTGTTGACGTTCCTGCAAGAAGGTCTGGACAAAGGCCTGTCGCTCAGTTCCCTTAAGGTCCAGGTAGCGGCTCTGGCTTGCTTCAGGGGCCGCCTGAAGGGTGCTTCCCTGGCTTCGCAGCCAGATGTGGTGCGCTTTCTCAAGGGGGTTAATCACCTGCGCCCTCCTCTGCACTCAGTGGTGCCTGCGTGGAATCTCAACCTGGTGCTAAGAGCATTGCAGAAGCCGCCGTTTGAACCCTTGTCAAGGGCATCTCTGAAAGACCTGACGTTGAAAGCAGTCTTTTTGGTGGCTATCACTTCAGCCAGAAGAGTTTCCGAGCTCCAGGCGCTCTCATGTCGAGAGCCTTTTCTACAGTTCTCTGAGGCAGGAGTGACTATTCGCACAGTGCCTTCCTTCCTGCCCAAGATTGTTTCTCGCTTCCATGTGAATCAGCAGCTATGTCTCCCTTCCTTTCGTAGGGAGGACTACCCAGAGGAGTACTCTGCTCTTAAATATCTGGATGTGAGACGAGTCATCATCAGATACTTGGAAGTGACCAATGATTTCCGGAAATCGGATCATCTGTTTGTCCTGTTTGCAGGTCCTCGTAAGGGTCTGCAGGCTGCTAAGCCTACAGTGGCAAGATGGGTCAAGGAAGCCATTGCAGCGGCTTATGTGGCCGCAGGGAAGGTGCCGCCTATCCAGCTGAAGGCTCACTCCACGAGAGCTCAGGCGACCTCGATGGCAGAGGCCGGATCCGTCTCCTTGGAAGAGATATGCAAGGCGGCAACTTGGGCTTCGGCTCATACATTCTCCAAGCATTACCGTTTGACTGTGGCTGCACGGGCGGAGGCCCGGTTTGGAGCTTCAGTGTTGAGGTCAGGGATTTCTATGTCCCGCCCTGGGTGAGTACTGCTTCGGTACATCCCACCAGTCTATGGATTGATCAGCTTGATGATATGGAAGGTAAAATTATGTATAATCATACCTGATAATTTTCTTTCCATTAATCATAGCTGATCAATCCATAGCCCCTCCCAGATATCTGTACTGTTTTTATTCTGGTTGCATTTCAGGTTCAAGTTTAGTCTTCAGTTACTTCAGAAAGACTTCGTGTTCAAGTTTTTTCACTTGGATTCTTCAAGAGTTAAGACGAGTTTGTGTTACAGTGAGCTGCTGCATTCCTCTCCCCTCCGTTTTCGGGGCTGGATTGAGATTTAAATTCTGCCGGCACTCCCTCCCGCTTCGTGCGGCTGTAGGGCAGCTTTGTACCCCTCCCGCTTCGGCGGTGTTAGGGTCAGTCAGCTCCTCCCGCGGTTGCGGTTGCAGGATAAGCCAGATCCCCCCGCATCGGCGGGTGTGGTGTCCCTCCCCCGCTCCGCGGGGATGAGCTGGACGGATTCCCCTCCCCCACTTGTGTGGGGATGAGCTGGGTTAATTCCCCTCCCCCGTTTCGGCGGTGGTGAGCTGGGCAGAGTGTCCCTTCGTGGGTGTAATTCTCTAAGTGCTGAGTCCTGCGGATGGAGCTTTGATATCGACATACTGAGGAGTTTCCGGCAGCACATGACCACATATAGGGAGGCAAAAGTTTGCTCTCTATCTCCACCTGCTGGTAGATGGACACAACCCACCAGTCTATGGATTGATCAGCTATGATTAATGGAAAGAAAATTATCAGGTATGATTATACATAATTTTACCTTTGCTTTCTTAGCCGCATCAGCACACTGAGCTGAATGTTTCAACGTATCATCAATGATGACACCTAGATCCCTTTCTTGGTCCGTGACTCCTAACGTGGAACCTTGCATGACGTAGCTATAATTCGGGTTCCTGTTTCCCATATGCATCACTTTGCAGTTTGCTCACATTAAACATCATCTGCCATTTAGACGCCCAGTCTCCCAGTCTCGTAAAGTCCTCTTGTAATTGTTCACAATCCTCCCACGATTTAACAAACTTTGACTAACTTTGTGTCATCAGCAAATTTAATTACCTCACTAGTTACTCCCATCTTTAGGTCATTTATAAATATGTTAAAAAGCAGCTGTCCCAGCACAGACCCCTGGGGAACCCCACTAACTGCCCTTCTCCATTGATAAAACTGACCACTTAACCCTACTCTCTGTTTTCTATCTTTTAACCAGTTTTTAATCCACAATAGAACACTGCCTCCTATCCCATGACTCTCCAATTTCCTCTGTAGTCTTTCATGAGGTTCTTTGTCAAACGCCTTTTGAAAATCCAGATACACAATATCAACCGGCTCACCTTTATCAACATGTTTTTTCACCCCTTCAAAGAAATGTAATAGATTGGTGAGGCAAGATTTCCCTTCACTAAATCCATGTTGGCTTTGTCTCATTAATCCATGCTTTTTTAATATGCTCTGTAATTTTGTTCTTAATAGTCTCTACCATTTTGCCCGGCACAGACGTCAGACTCACTGGTCTATAATTTCCCGGATCTCGTCTGGAACCTTTTTTTAAAAATCGACGTTAGATTGGCCACCCTCCAGTCTTCCGGTACCATGCTTGATTTTAAGGATAAATTACATTTTACTAACAATATCTCCGCAAGCTCATTTTTCAGTTCTATCAGTGCTCTGGGATGAATACCATCCGGTCCAGGAGATTTACTACTCTTCAGTTTGTAGAACTGCCCTATTACATCCTCCAGGTTTACAGAGAATTCATTAAGTTTCTCCAATTCGTCAGCTTCGAATACCATTTCCAGTATCCCACCCAAAACTTCCTCGGTGAACACCGAAGCAAAGAATTCATTTAATCTCTCCGCTACGGCTTAGTCTTCCCCGATCGCCCCTTTTACTCGGTCATCTAGCAGTCCAACCGATTCTTTTGCCGGCTTCCTGCTTTTAATATACCTAAAAAAATTTTTTACTATGGGCCTGATTTTCGAAAGAGATCGCCGGCCATCTTCCGACATAAATCGGGAGATGGCCGGTGATCTCCTGAAGTCAGCCAAATCAGTATAATTGAAAGCCGATTTTGGCCGGCTTCAACTGCGTTCCGTCATGGGGCCGGCAGAAGTTCAAGGGGGCATGTCGGCATGGTAGCAAAGGCGGGACGGGGGGCGTGCGTTGAGATGGTCAGCTTTGCCCGATAATGGAAAAAAGAAAGCCGGCCTTCACGAAAATTTGGTCCGCTTTTTTTGGACCCTTTTTTTTTTTCAGGTCCAAGTCCCAAAAAAGTGCCCGAACTGACCAGATGACCACCAGAGGGAATCGGGGATCACCTCCCCTGACTCCCCCAGTGGTCACTAACCCCCTCCCAACCTCAAAAAACAACTTTAAAAACTTTTTTTGTCAGCCTCTATGCCAGCCTCAAATGTCATACCTAGCTCCCTGACAGCAGTATGCAGGTCCCTGGAGCAGTTTTTAGTGGGTGCAATGTACTTCAGGCAGGTGGACCCAGGCCCATCCGCGCCCCCCACCTGTTACACTTGTGGTGGTAAATGGGAGCCCACTGTACCCACATGTAGGTGCCCCCCTTCACCCATAAGTGCTATGGTAATGGTGTAGAGTTGTGGGGAGTGGGTTTTGGGGGGGATTTGGGGGGCTCAGCACCCAAGGTAAGGGAGCTATGCACCTGGGAGCTATTTAAATTTTTTTTTTTTTTTTTAATTTTTAGAAGTGCCCCCTAGGGTGCCCGGTTGGTGTCCTGGCATGTTAGGGGGACCAGTGCACTACGAATCCTGGCCCCTCCCACGACCAAATGCCTTGGATTTGGTCAGGTTTGCGATCTCGGCTTCGGTTTCCATTATAAGCAAAAACTGAAGCAGACCAGCTCAAACTCGGCCATCTCTGACATTGGGCGCCCCCAACCGTATTATCAAAAAAAAAGATGGCCGGCCATCTTTTTTGAAAATACAGTTGGCTCTGCCCCTTCATGGCGCCATATTCGGAGATGGCCGGCGCTGTTCAATTATCCCCTCCCATGTGTTTTTCCCTCCAACGCAATCTTTTTTTCGAAGTCCCTCTTAGCCTTCCTTATCAGCGCTTTGCATTTGACTTGACATTCCTTATGCTGATTCTTATTATTTTCAGTCGGTTCCTTCTTCCATTTTCTGAAGGATTTTCTTTTAGCTCTAATAGCTTCCTTCACCTCACTTTTTAACCATGCCGGCTGTCATTTGGTCTTCCATCGTCCTTTTTTAATACGTGGAATATATTTGGCCTGGGCTTCCAGGATGGTGTTTTTGAACAGTATCCATGCCTGATTGTACATTTTTGACCCTCGCAGCTGCTCCTGTAAGTTTTTTTTACTGTTCTTCTCATTTTATCATAGTCTCCTTTTTGAAAGTTAAACGCTAACGTATTTGATTTCCTATGTATACTTACTTCAAAGCTAATATCAAATCCGATCATATTATGATCACTGTTATCAAGCGGCCCCAGCACCATTACCTTCTGCACCAGATCATGCGCTCCACTAAGGACTAGGTCTAGAATTTTTCCTTTCTCTTGTCGGCTTCTGTACCAGCTGCTCCTTAAAGCTGTCCTTGATTTCATCAAGGAATTTTACCTCCCTAAGTCGTTGGCTAAGAGGCAATTTCCTATTGTGGATTAGAAATTGGTTATTGGCCAGAAAACAGAGAGTATGGTTAATTGGCCATTTTTCCTCAATGGAGGAGGTTGAATAGTGGAGTGTCGCAGGGATCTGTACTGGAAATTAGAATGACAAGTGAGGTGATTAAATTTACAGATGACGCAAAACTATTCAAAGTTGTTAAAACACATACTGACTGTGAAAAATTGCAGGAAGACCTTAGGAAATTTGGAAGACTGGGCATCCAAATGGCAGATGAAATTTAATGTGGACAAATGCACACTGGGAAGAATAATCCCAATCATAGTTACCTGAGGCTAGGGTCCACCTTGGGAGTCAGCACCCAAGGAAAATGACAATATTGCCCCTTTGCAAACAATGAAACCAAGAATAAAAAGATCTCAGTCATGGTATCATTCTGGGCTGAAACTATGCAAGCAGCAAGTACGAAGAGCTGAACGACTATGGCGTAAACGACAAACAGAATTAAAAGATAAATGTAAAAAATGCCAACGCTATTATATCAAGCAGCTGAAAATGGCAAAAACAAATACAGGATGCCTCAAATTCATCTAAGCAGCTCTTTCGTATTCTGAAATACTTAACATCTAAACCAGGTTTACATACAGAGACAGTATGTATAGAATCTGAAACTTTGGCAAAATTCTTCATTTCAAAGATTGATGACTTAAGGCTGCAATTTGATAAGCCAAAAAAAAAAAAATAGAGGAAATACTTGCTCTAAATTCACCTCTAGCTCTATCAGGGACATGGCATCAATTCGACATCCCATCATTAATATCATTTCAAAAGCTGATATCACATGTTTCACCAGCTTACAGTGCTTTAGATCTGATTCCATCTAACTGGCTGAAAAGTGCTTCAGTAAAACTACAAGCGCACTTATATTTAATCATTATAAAAAGCATTACAGAAGGAATAGTTCCAACAACACTTAGAGGCACTGGTAAAACCTATCTTGAAAAAACCTACCCTGGATTCATCTTCCCCTGGGAACATAGGCGGTCGATGGCCCAACTGTTTGGGGAGGCTAAAGGGGGTGGGGCCAGGGGTGGAGCTTAAATCCATAATTGTCTGATAACACACAGAAAAAAATAAAAATAAGTCACAATACCTTTTATTAAATTTAGATATTAGATATGTATCATATGTCAAAGAATAAAGTGGTTGCAAAAGGATATTCTAAGCACAATCGCTCAACTGCAAAACACTATGCACAACTTTGTGCAAAAACACACTCAGAACCTTACTGTACCATAAATATTACGCTGGGCAGAACCTAATACACCAATATACCACCCATACGGAAAATGCAGACCGTCAAAAATATGAAACATACATAGTAACATACATAGTAGATGACGGCAGAAAAAGACCTGCACGGTCCATCCAGTCTGCCCAACAAGACAACTCATATGTGCTACTTTTTGTGTATACCCTACTTTGATTTGTACCTGTGCTCTTCAGGGCACAGACCGTATAAGTCTGCCCAGCACTATCCCCGCCTCCCAACCATCAGCCCCGCCTCCCAACCACCGGCTCTGGCACAGACCATTTAAGTCTGCCCAGCACTATCCCTGCCTCCCAACCACCAGTCCCGCCTCCCAATCTCGACTAAGCTCCTGAGGATCCATTCCTTCTGCACAGGATTCCTTTATGCTTATCCCACACGTTTGAATTCCGTTACCGTTTTCATTTCCACCACCTCCCGCGGGAGGGCATTCCAAGCATCCACTACTCTCTCCGTGAAAAAATACTTCCTGACATTTTTCTTGAGTCTGCCCCCCTTCAATCTCATTTCATGTCCTCTCGTTCTACCGCCTTCACATCTCCGGAAAAGGTTCGTTTGCGGATTAACACCCTTCAAATACCCGAACGTCCGCACCACATCACCCCCGCCTCTCCCCTCCTCCAGAGCACATACGTCTAGCCCAGCAAGTCTCTCCTCACACGTCCTGCAACGCAAATCCCACACCACTCTCTGCACCGCTTCGATTCCCCTTACATCCTTAGCAAAAAGAATTGAAGCGGTGCAAAGTCAATAAGAGGAGTTTGAACCGTATGCGGAAATGAATAGGAAGCCATGAGGTGACTTGAGAGGGCTAATATGAGCATAACGACACTGGCGGAATATTAGTCATGCAGCAGAATTTTGAACAGATTGAAGAGGAGAGAGATGGCTAAGTGGGAGACCTGTGAGAAGCAAGTTGCAACAGTTTAAGCGAGAGGTGATAAGAGTGTGGATGAGAATTCTGGTAGTGTGCTCAGAAAGGAAACAAGAGGTCATATCATCACAATTCTCATGTAGAGCCACAAAACACCCCAATTCATGTTTAATGTGGGATAAAATGCCATAAATAAGTAAGCAAATATAAACTTTTAATGTTGAGCACCTGATTCTCAAAGTGGACATATTCAAAACACTATAATGAAAATAAAATGATCTTTTCTACTTTTGTTGTCTGGTGACTTTTTCTGATCATGCTGGCCCAGTATCCAGTTCTGCTGCTATCTGTCCTCAGTGCAGGTCAGGAAGTCATCCTCGTTAAATATCTCCCTGGCAACCCAGGACACCTCCAGCCAACCCCCCCACCCCCTGCTCTCCAAGCAGTAAGGTAAACAAATTAAACCATAAACCAATTTATACAACTGGTTACACAAGGCTAGAGGGCTTTCACTGCAGCTCCTTCTCTGAGGATGGAGGTAAATCAACAATTTAAACCTCTCAGAGCAGCGGGACTCCACAGCTGATCCATCCTGCTGCAGCAAGGGAGGCTTAGCCTCCCCAAGCCTCTTGTACCGGGCACCTATGCCTGGGAACTATCGACTGGTTTCTAATCTTTCATTTTTATCAAAAGTACTGGAAACAGTAGTACTTAATCAACTTCAATCTTATACTGAATCTAAAAACATCTTACACCCTAGACAATCAGGTTTTAGGAAGAGACATAGCACTGAAATGGAAATAAAATTATCAGGTAAGAACTAATTTTACTTTTTTGTACACACCAAGCTTCTTTTATGTATGTACAGAACAAATCCATTTGCCCCTTAGACAACACCAGATGGAAGATAAGTCTCTGCTACAAAGATAGTTAAACTTCAAAGCCCTGTGAGAACAGGAATAGCAGAAACAGACCCTAGGGTTTCCCAGGGTTATCTGCCTCGTTAGCTGTCTTTGGAACTACAGATAGAACAATTATGGAAGTCTGGACTGTCTAGACTGCACAGTATTGCTGATAATGAGAGGAACTTGGCGCTTTCCTCAGGTCATTTGAAGTCCTGGCACTGATCTTAGTAATATCCCAGGAGGGAGGGGCAGAATTGCTGGGAACCTGAGCATGGTCCTCTTAGAGAATAAATAGTCTGGCATGTGTAGAGATGAAGTTTTTCTACTCTGCTGAACACGATATGGTTTATTTCAAATGTAATATACCATATTTTGAATAGATTTTCAATGGGGCAGGTGGGGATCAGGCATTGCATATTAGGGCGGGGGGATGGGAAAACAGGGGGCGGGGTTCTGTACTCAATGCTAGATAGGGACACAAAGGATGGTGGCCCCCGCCTATAACCTAGAGCTCCACATTGGGTTTTGACTTTTTTTTTTCTTTCTTTTCTCGGCTAGGTAAGAGGGTGGGAGGATTGGAAGAATTGGATGGGAGATTACAGAAAAACTGTAATGATATTGTACTTGATATTTTCCTTAGCATGATTCTATAGTGCTTATTGTTTGCTATTTATAGTATTTGAAAACTTTTCTGACAAATTATACTCTCCTTGATCCAGGTGGAAGGGATGGGAATAGGATGGGGAAGGGAGGGGGGCGGGGGCTGAGGGAGTTCCTTGGGGGAAAACTTGATGACAGGTTATATCTTGCTTACCTTAATTTTGTAGGTCTTGATATTGGCCATTTCGTTCATACTCATGTTTGTTCTAATACTCCTGTTATGTCATCAATAAAAAATGTTGCAACATAAAATGAAATATACCACACTTCCTGTGAACATCACATGGCAGTTTATGGTTTGATCATGTGTTTTCTCAGATTCTTTCATATTTTGGAAGTAGTTGATAGATGATCCTGTGTGTCTGTTCCACAGTTTCTCTTCGCTGGACAAAGCTCCCCACAGTACGCTCCAGTGGCTGGGACCCGTTAAGGGAGGTTCCTTATATGCGATATGGTCACACCGCTGTCCTCATTGATGATCTCATCTATATTTGGGGTGGCCGTAATGACATGGAAGGTGCCTGCAATGTGTTGTATGCCTTTGACGTCAGTAAGTGAAGAAGTGTCTGTGTCCTTATTCCTTACATCCCTCAATGTGAAGCTTTGTGCCTTTGGAGTCTTATGAGAGCTATTTTCTTTCCTTCCCTCTCCATTTCAGCTTCTCACAAGTGGTTCACTCCAAAGGTATCTGGTACGATTCCAGGAGCTCGAGATGGACACTCAGCTTGCGTCTTGGGAAAGAGCATGTACATCTTTGGAGGTTATGAGCAGCTGGTAGGTGCAGATGCTTTCAGCAGCAGAGGGGAGAGGGACTGGGAATGGGATTGGAGAGCTGTCTGTCAGGGTCTGTAAGGAAAAAGATGTGGGGCTCATGGTTCAGTAGCACTTCTCGCTGGTTTTGATTGGGTAATGAATGCCTGGGACTGGCATACAAGGAGAGAAATAGAATGTGGAAGATGTTACTTTTTGCGATGGTAAGAATGAGCCAATATAATGAGCCAAAACCTGGAAGTAAATAGGTAAAAAGATTAGCCGTCAGAGGATACAAGGAATCCCATTGGAACAGGGCTCAACAGCTATTGGGTTGCCAGGGGACTGGATGTGCCAAGTTGTTGTGTTCATTTGGAGGAGGCACAGGTGAAGAGTTTTCCCTCTCCTTGCTGCTCACATCATCCGGGGAGTTGTCTCAGATTGGAGGAAGCAAAAGTTGTTCAAGAACTCGACACAGCCCGTGTTTTGGCTAATAGTCTGCGTCTGGGTTGTTTATTACCAGCTTCCTTGAGCAAACTCCATTCAGAGATGGACAAATATAAAAGATAATGTTTTGCCACAACAAGGAGATGAGAACATTTACAATTGTGTCTGTTGTCTTTTATATTTAGCGGTCTGTAACAGATAAAGAGATGTTAGGCTTTACTTCTGCCCAGTAATCCACAGAGCCCCAGATTTTGCCTGATTGAACTTAAATGTGTCTTCTTTCCACTGGGCTATGGCAATCAAACACACTTGAAGAGATGGCTGAGGAGGGATATGATAGAGGTCTATAAAATCCTGAATGGAGTGGAACAGGTAACATGAATTGATTGTTTACTCTTTCAAAAAGTACAAGGACTATGGGGCATGCCAAGAAGTTACACAGTTGCACATTTAAAACAAATAGGAGAAAATATATTTCACTAAACACATAGTTAGCTCTGGAACTTGTTGCCAGAAGATGTGATAAAAATAGAGGTGTAGCTGGAGTTTAAAAAAATGTTTGGACACATTCCTGGATGATAAGCCCATAAACCAGTGTTAAGGTAGACCTGACGAAAGCCTCCGCTTATCCCTCAGGTTAAGTATTGTGGATTCTGCCAGGTACTTGTAACCTGGACTGGCCAGTGTTGGAAAGAGGATACTGGTCTAGATGGACTTTTACTCTGACTGAGCATGCCTTTGGTAAATCAGCCTTTGCAGGATCAACACAGTGTGGGGTAATTCTCTATAGATCACCTAACGTTAGGTGCTGGGATGATGGGCACAACTGCCATTAGAGAATAGTAATGTAAGTCCATATTTATGCATCTAAGTCCGTGTGAGCTCATAAGATAGCTCAGTGGCTGACGTAAATGTTTGCACCTCACTGTGGGCAATTAGGCACATAAATGCTAGTATTCTATAATCCATGCATAGACCTGCCTGACATGGCCATGCCCCCCTTCAACTTGCATGCTCTGGAATTTGAGTGCACAACATATTGAATGCATGACCCCTAGTGGTAATCTTGTGAGACTACACCTAGGAGCACCGTTTTGAAAGAAGGCACCGGCAAGGACAGGAGCAACTTGGGATCACTCCTGCCCACTGGACCACAAGATACTGCCCAGTAGGCCCGCAGGGTGGGGGTGAGGGGCTTGTGTGCAGAGGGGGCTTCAGATTGGGGGTATTAGGGATCCTGATCGGGGGAGGGTGAAGCACTGTAGGCCTTGAGGCATATTTTCAAAGCACTTAGCCTTCCAAAGTTCCATAGAAACCTATGGAACTTTGGAAGGCTAAGTGCTTTGAAAATATGCCTCCTTGTGTTTTACTGCAAGTCATGTTATACCATTTACATAGTAATGATGTGCTTTATATGCATTTGTATGTTTTGCATCTCATTACTATGTACCGCAGGGTAACTTAATCAGTACAGTGTTAGGTCAAGTAACACAGCATTAGAGCCCATTTAAGTCGCATTAAGGGGCTAATAAGACTGGTTATTGCCTTAATGCAGCTTCATAATTTTTCCCCTAAATGTAGACCAAGAGGTAACTGCATCACTTAGAGAATGACACGGGGATAAAATTTGTCCCTGTGTGTTCTGTCTCTGTCCCCACCCCATCCCCACAGGCCCCGTCCCATCCCCGTGGACTCTGTTCTCATCTGCAGAAGCCTTGAACACTTATGATTTTATATTTAAATCTTTTTATTAAAGTATAAAAAGGAACAATATGCTGTGCAACTGTTGTGTATAAATTACAAATAGAGAACAATAATAACCCTCCTTCCCACCACCACCCTCTACCCTTCCAACCCCAACAATAGCTGACTTCTACTACCCCAAGGAATCCTAATCCACCCTGTTAAAAGTCCAGGAGTACAAAATACAACCCGTTCTGTATACCCTATGAAGCACTGTTATGATTTTGTAATCTGTGGATGAATAAGAAGTCATCAACAATCTCAGGATTCAGTCTAGCTCTCCTGTCTTCCACAGTCCCTCCTTAGAATGTGTGGTGGTACCAGAATGTACATGATCCTCCATGCAACGTTTGCTAGCTATGGCCAGCATGTTTGCTTGTTTTTCCAAAAAAATTAAAATATTGTCGTCTGCTTCAAAGTAGAAAGTGACACGTGGAAAAAGTTTGTCCCCGTCCTCTTGGGCTGTGGCTCTGTCCCCGTCCCCATGTTTACTGCAGGTTCCCATCTCCGTGTCATTCTCTTGCATCACTTAAATGTTGTGGATACACACTGTCAGAGATATTTAACTCATCTGGCTTATCTGATAGTGATAATGGAGTTTAATATCCTGCACTTGAAACAAAGGAAGTATGTATTGAATCTACGTTTTCCATAAAAATAGGTAGCTCATAAGCACATCCCTCTGCAATTGACAGAATGGCTGTATAGGTTGACACTAATTTGGAAACAAGATCGTACAGTTTCCTAGACTGATTAGTACTAGAAAAATAATTCTGAAAATATTTATGCTTTCTATTTTAGCCTCCTTCTCATAAAGGTTCCACTGTTCTTTATAAGCCATAAAAGCACTGGTACCTTTACATTTTCGACATTGACTCTCTGCTCTCTGTACCTGCTTTGTTTATTAAAAGTCATATCAGGGATGAGTATGATGACATTTACTGATTGAGTGACACAAGGGAACTTCCACATCAATGGCCTCTCAGGATGGTATTCCATATCTCTGCTTGGTCATCAGTAGACACTATATAAAAATTCAGTGGGAAGTAAGCACATCTTAGGCCAAAGCATGCATATCAATATTTTTAGGAGAGATTAGGTGAAGAGTGAGGTTGGGAGGCAGTATGAGAGAGAGTGGGTGAAGAATGGGGTACAGAGCTGTAAGAGACTGGGTTGACGTGGGGGGATATATATGAGAGAAACTGGGTGGCGAGGTTGAGGGGCTGTATGAGAGATGGTGAGTGAAGAATGGGGTACGGAGCTGTAAGAGAGACTTGAGGTGGGAGAGTATATATGAGAGACTAGGTGAAGAGTGAGGTTGGGAGGCTGTATGAGAGAGAGTGGGTGAAGAATGGGTTACAAAGCTGTAAAAAAGACTAGGTTGAGGTGAGGGTATATATGAGAGAAACTTGGTGGTGAGGTTGGGGGGCTGTATGAGAGATGGTGAGTGAAGAATGGGTTTCAAAGCTGTAAAAAAGTCTAGGTTGAGGTGGGGGAGTAAAAGTGGAGAGCGGCCACTCAAAACTCAAAGTTCTGGATTTCAAGCGTGCTGACTTTAGTAAAATGGGGGAATACCTGAGGAAGGAGATGATGGGCTGGGAGGAAATACGAGAAGTGGAAGGACAGTGGTCCAGGCTGAAAGAAGCTATAAATAAGGCCACGAACCTTTATGTAAGGAAAGTAAATAAAAGCATGAGAAAAAGGAAACCGATATGGTTCTCCAAGCAAGTGGCTGAGAAAATAAAGGCTAAAGAGTTGGCGTTCCAGAAATATACAATAACGAAAGAAAGAGAACACAAGGAGGAATACAGGATGAAACTGAAAGAAGCCAAGAGAGAGATACGTCTGGCAAAAGTGCAAGCGGAAGAACAAATGGCTAGAAATGTAAGGAGGGGTGACAAAATTTTCTTCAGGTATATAAGTGAAAGGAGAATGACTGACTAAAAAGGGAATTGTGAGACTAAAAGATACTGCGAACCGCTATGTGGATAATGAAGAAGAAAAAGCAAATTTGCTAAATAGATACTTTTGTTCTATTTTCACAGAAGAAAATCCTGGAGAAGGACCGCAATGGACTGCAAAAAGTATAAATGAGATTGAAGTGGATAGAGCACCGTTCACAGAAGAGAGTGTGTATGAACAGCTTGAAAAGCTAAAGGTATATAAAGCCATGGGACCGGATGGGATCCACAGGATATTGAGGGAGCTCAGAGAGGTTCTGGCGGGTCCTCTTAAAGATTTGTTTAACATACCCTTGCAGACGGGAGAGGTTCCGAAGGATTGGAGAACGGCGGAGGTGGTCCCTCTTCACAAGAGTGGTGATAGGGAAGAAGCTGGAAACTACAGGCCGGTAAGCCTCACATCGATTATTGGAAAAGTAATGGAAGCGATGCTGAAGGAAAGGATAGTGAATTTCCTGGAAGCCAATAAGTTGCAAGATCCGAGACAACATGGTTTTACCAAAGGGAAATCGTGCCAAACGAATCTCATTGAGTTCTTTGATTGGGTGACAGGAGAATTGAATCAGGGACGAGCTATGGACGTAATCTACTTAGATTTCAGCAAAGCTTTTGACACGGTTCCCCACAGGAGGCTCTTAAATAAACTGGAAGGGCTGAAGATAGGACCCGAAGTGGTGAACTGGTTGACGGACAGAAGCCAGGTGGTGGTGGTGAATGGAATTCGCTCGGAGGAGGGAAAGGTGAGTAGTGGTGTGCCTCAGGGATCGGTGCTGGGACCAAGTCTGTTCAATATATTTGTGAGTGACATTGCCGAAGGGTTAGAAGGTAAAGTTTGCCTATTTGCGGATGATACTAAGATCTGCAACAGAGTGGACACCCGGGAGGGAGTGGAAAACATGAAAAAGGATCTGAGGAAGCTAGAAGAATGGTCTAAGGTTTGGCAATTAAAATTCAATGCGAAGAAATGCAAAGTGATGCACTTAGGAAATAGAAACGCTCGGGAGATGTATGTGTTAGGCGGGGAGAATCTGATAGGTACGGATGAGGAGAGGGATCTTGGGGTGATAGTATCTGAGGATCTGAAGGCGACGAAACAGTGTGACAAGGCGGTGGCTGTAGCTAGAAGGTTGTTAGGCTGTATAGAGAGAGGTGTGACCAGCAGAAGAAAGGAGGTGTTGATGCCCCTGTATAAGACATTGGTGAGGCCACACCTAGAGTATTGTGTTCAGTTTTGGAGGCCGTACCTTGCGAAGGATGTAAAAAGAATTGAAGCGGTGCAAAGAAAAGCTACGAGAATGGTAAGGGATTTGCGTTATAAGACGTATGAGGAGAGACTTGATGACCTGAACATGTACACTCTGGAAGAAAGGAGAAACGGGTGATATGATACAGACGTTCAAATATTTGAAAAGTATTAATCTGCAAACGAACCTTTTCCGGAGGTGTGAAGGCGGTAGAACGAGAGGACATGAAATGAGATTGAAGGGGGGCAGACTCAAGAAAAATGTCAGGAAGTATTTTTTCACGGAGAGAGAGTAGTGGATGCTTGGAATGCCCTCCCGCGGGAGGTGGTGGAAATGAAAACGGTAACAGAATTCAAACACGTGTGGGATAAACATAAAGGAATCCTGTTCAGAAGGAATGGATCCTCAGGAGCTTAGCCGAGATTGGGTGGCAGAGCCAGCCGGTGGTGGGAGGCGAGGATAGTGCTGGGCAGACTTATACGGTCTGTGCCCTGAAGAGGACAGGTACAAATCAAAGTAGGGTATACACAAAAAGTAGTACATATGTGTTTGTCTTGTTGGGCAGACTGGATGGACCATGCAGGTTTTTTTCTGCCGTCATTTACTATGTTACTATGATATATGAGAGAGACTGGGTGAAGAGTGATGTTTGGGGGTTATATGAGAGTGAAGAATGGGGTATGGGGCTGTAAGAGACTTGGTTGAGGTTGGGGGTATATATGAGAGAGACTGAGTGAAGAGTAAGGTTAGGGGGCTGTATGAGAGATGGTGAGTGAAGAATGGCATTCGGAGCTTGAGGTGGGGGATATATATGAGAGAGATTGAGTGAAGAGGAGGTTGGGGGGCTGTATGAGAGAGGTAGTGAATAATAGGGTATGGAGCTGTAAGAGAGACTAGGGTGAGTTTTGGGGGGGGGATATATATGAGAGAGAGCTTAACTGCTGGCTTGGTTGACACCTGCATTAGTAATCATATTCCAGCAAAGACGGGATCATGAAAAAGCAGTTGGACACTAAAGCGAGATGACAACGTTTTTAGTGTGTTGTTGAAAGTAAGAAGAGCAGCAGTGGGATTGTAAAACTGAGGAAAGAAGAAATGTGTAAAATTATTTGTATTTAAGTTATAACAACTGTTCCAATTGAAGGTTGTCCAATGTGCTGTACAGTCAAGTTAAAACTTATAAAATACGATAAATAGCCAATGAATACTTGGCCAATGTAGATGCCATCGAACTAATGAAAACTAAAAAGAGACAAGTCAGTGGACCCAGAGAGGAGGTTCTGGTAGGAAAGCTCTGAACCTTCCACTAGGCTTTGCTACGTGTCAAGTATTGTTTGAATTGGGATTAGTACCGCCTCTGAAAAGTATGAATCTGGTGCTGATGTCTTTCTGCAGGGTGGGAGAGTTGCATGTGATTCTCTGTTTTTATTTTTAATTGTAAACTGCTAATTCCTACCAGTTAGGTATTACGGTATATCGAGCACAAATAAACCATATAATGACAGAAATAGTGGAGAAGTGACCTACAGGTTTAGGAATAACAGTGTGAGGGTTGGGGTGGAAGGTTGGTGTGAGAATTCAAGGAGTTATATAACACAGGTGGGACAGGAGGGACATGGAATGAGGGTTTGAGGGAGACTTGCTCAGGCATTAGAATGACAAGGGAATTGGCTTCCTCTCTTCTTTTTTTGTTTTCTTTCAGGCAGTGAGCCTTTTTTCTTTTCTTTTTGACTTCTAGGCAGACTGTTTCTCTAATGACATTCATAAACTGGATTCCAGTACCATGACCTGGACACTGATTAATGCAAAAGTGAGTGTGGTATCCAGCATTTGAAATGTATGGCTTCTTCCATCTAAATTCTGTGTGGTGGTGGGGTTGGGGTCTGTGTGTAAATGTGTACATGTGTTGCTAAAGTAACAAACAGAGAGGTGAGAGGAAAGAATTGAAGTACAGAAGAGAAATGGGCAGTTCCAGGTTCTGGTGATTTCTGCAGGATTATTCTGAGCTTGTTATCCTTGTTTTGTGAAAAACAGAGTCCAGAGACTTGTGGGTTGTGACCATTTACCAGCAGGTGGAGATAGAGAGCGTTGAACCGCACTGTCTTATAGGATGGAATACTCCTTAGTCAATCAGTATTCTCTATCTCCAGCAGGCGGATGGATGGTCTCTCACGAGCTCCTGGTATCATTTGATGGTAGCTGCTGTTCAGTGGAGCTTTGGAGTGCACGGCTGAGCAGTGCCAGCTTGAGGGGGTACACTTGGTGATACCAGGTCTGTCTGCAGCCCTTTCTCCATTCTCCTTCCTCACTGGGAAAAAAATGGGGCATAATTCTTTAAAGTCCTCAGCCTTGGCTGCAGGAGAATTACTGGTTTGGGCCAGTATAAAGGGCTTAGTAATGGAGTGGATGCAAGTGCTCTTCCAGCAGCACTGAGTTCGACAGGCAGGGCTCTTGACTCTCCCAGAGTGAGTGTATCCTTCAACTTTGGGTCAGTCATGATTTTACTTTTTCTTTTCTTTGTGATGGCTGCCGAAGTTGTTAAATGCTGTTCCTGCTGTGAGAAGCGGAGAGCAGCTTTAGGGTAGTGTCCAGCTGACTTTATAGGCTGCCCTCTGGCACAGGGGGCTGTGTTTGGGGAGGCCTCTTTGGTTTCCCACACTGGAAAGGTGAGGGCTCATTGTCCTCATGGGGCTGAAAGTGATTTGGCAGCGTGATTTGGGGGTAGCACTGCCGGTGGCTTCTTTACCTGTCCCTCCTTCAGAGACCTTTACAAAGAAGTCAGCCACTCTGGGCGTTTTTCTGGAGGGTGGGGTCTTCTGCACCCCCCCCCCCCCCCCCCCGAGTTTAATCTTCTGCTCCATTATGCCTATATATTGAAGATGTCTGGTAGGGGAACTTGACAGTTTCTTTTTAGCTCATACTTTGGAGATTTCTGGCTTGCTCACTGGCTCAGTCTCCACTGATGGACCCTGCCCTAAAGAGAAGACTTTTGCACTCCAGCTCAGAAATAGGGTCTCTTGCTCCCCTGTCTCCCTCTCATTCTGAGGGAGTCATTTAAGGGTAGTCCCTTTCTGCACAGATGCAGGAGCAATTGGAGGAGGGGGAGCTATTTTACAGGGGAATCTGACAAACACCGCAGTGCAGGGTTTTCATAATTAAATTGCCTTCCTTTATTACTAAGGCTCTCCAAGTTCTTCTGATTCTAAAATGGCGAGCACTAGAATACACCTAAGTCTTTTCTAGTCCATGAGGCAATGCAGGAAATAATCACTGCTTAATGGGTCACCCAGGATGCAACCCTTCGGGTGGCGAAGGTTATGTTGCATCTTTACCCCATTTCCACGCCTGAGCTAGAAAAAGCCACATTTGCCTAAAGTGAATTTGTTGGTGGCAGACACCAAAAAAGACCACACTGTCTGTGGTGAGTTAAGATTTGTTTCTAGGGTGGGAGCCAGCAACAGAGCTGCCAAGGAGGCTGACCCTCTCAGTGAGAGATAAAGGGCCTGCCCCCAGCCTATTGCTCCACCTAGCTCCACCCATAGCCACCCATTTCTCCACCTATCCCACTTATTGGTCTGCCTCAGTACAGCTGATTCACGGCCAGCGCCCAGTTGCAAAAGGAGTGGTCTCCCCATCCATTGGCAGCAGGATATGCCTTCATAAAATATCATCTCCTGCTGCCGTGGGATCTGCTTTGAGTCCCTTCACTTTTTGACAGTTTCTTTAAAAAAAACAACCTGAAAGTTTCTTTCACTTCATTTGTGGAACTTTTTTTGTTACCAGAACTTTATTTATATTGGCATACAGGTATATTCAGGTATTCCTTCTTTCAACATCTTTACAAAGGAGTTTAGTATAGAGTCAGACTTAGTGCTATTGGCTCCATATTTCTGTGAGAAGTTTTACATCTTTTTTTTCCTGACGTTATTTGCACTGTTCCCAGGTCTCTCCTGGTCTCCATAACCGCAGCGCTGCCATGGTGGCATTTTCTCCAGCTGCAGTGTTTACAGAGCTTTGATAACCAGAAGGTGGCTGGCTTTAATCCTGAAGGTCACAGGTTCAAGGCTGGTTTGTGCATAATATTAGAAGCTGTGGAACTCAGCTCTATTTCAAATGGGGCATATTTTACTTCACTCGCTCATATTGCTTGCCTTGACAAGCAGTTGATTGCATGACTGGGACAGGTAACACTACGCTACAGTGCTAAAGGTTAGCTATGTTGCTTTTACACAGCAGTTCTGCTCTCTGGTATTGTACACTGACGCTGGCTAAACTCTTGCATACCAGCTCCAACCACCACTGTATCAGTGGCATCACTAGCTGTATGTCAGTGTATCTAAATGCTTCTATTGCACTTTTGCACCTTTTAATTGTATTGGACTACTAGCAGTATTACAGAGCTACTTCAGTGTAGAGGAATAGCTTAATGGTTAAAGCAACCAGCTGAGAGTAAGCACAGAGTCCCACTGCAGCTTGCAATCAACAGTGCACAATGGTACAAACATCCATATTCTGTTACACCATCTAGCTCTGGCTGTCAACCGTGGCAATTGCAAGTAACTTTTTGACTTAGTTGGGACGGGATTGGATGAAGAAGTCATCTGGCTGGGGTCATGAAGGAGAGAATTGTTAGATTGTGCCTCTTTTGAATGTTGGAGGAGTGGCCTAGTGGTTAGGGTGGTGGACTTTGGTCCTGAGGAACTGAGTTTGATTCCCACTTCAGACACAGGCAGCTCCTTGTGACTCTGGGCAAGTCACTTAACCTTCCATTGCCCCATGTAAGCCGCATTGAGCCTGCCATGAGTGGGAAAGTGCGGGGTACAAATGCAACAAAATAAATAAAAATAAATATGCACTTTCTGTGAGGAAAGGGATATGAGAAATTTTGTTGTTTCCTTCTGCTTTGTTATGAGAGACACTGACTGACCAAGGAACATGCCATCCCATATGGCACAGTTTAACTTGGTGCTCTCTATCTCCACCCGCTGGTAAATGGATTCATCTGCTATGACTAACGAAAAGAAAATTATCAGACCCTGGGCCCTGTTGCAGAAACACAGACTGTGTTGGGTCTCACCAATAAAGTGTAGCTGAGATGCTCTCCATTTTGAAGATTCCTTGTGCATTCTTGGCTATGTGTTTTTGTTTCTCTGCTTTTGGATTCCCTCTTCTGTGTCTTAGCCATGCCAGCCAGTTCTAGTGGACAGCCACATTAGCCAATTCTTGACACTCTCAGCAAGGATATGGCTCTGGCTTAGGCACTGGACAGCCGATGTGGCTTCTAAGTCACATTTAGCAAGCTACCTTTTTAGAGGTGAACTTTTGTTTGGAGAAAATCTAGAGAAGTTTGTTAAAGACCTAGGGGAATCCAAGTCTCAGAGTATTGCCTGAAGATTCTTTTAAATCCGCTCGGTCTCATCTTAGTTTTCTTGAGGCCAAGTTCTACAGACCAGGCAAATCTAAGTTTCAGGGTTCCCCACTTCAATAAAGTCAAGCCTTCTTTCATGCTGACAGAAAGAACTCTGCTTCAAACTCCAGGTCTATCAATGCCTCCCGCACCTCCAAGTGAGGGGGTCTCGACTCACTCCTCGGGTTTCTCCAGGTTCCATGAGGAGTGGACCAAAATTACCTCAGACCAATGTATCTTGGAACTAATAAAACAGGGTTACAAACTGGAGTTCTCCCATTCCATTGCAGATTTTTTCTTGGAATCTACATGCAAGCTCTAGCCCAGATGTCAAGCAGTTCAAGCCACCTTGCAAACACTTCTTCATTTAGGCACAGTAGAGACTGTCCCCAGATGTGACTGGGGAAAAGGAAATTATTCCATTTACTTTGTAGTTCCAAAGATAGGGAATTCCTTCCACCTGGGTTTGGACTTCAGAAGAGTCAGTGTGTTAAAGGTTCAACATTTTACAATGGGAATATTACAGTCTGTAATAGTTTCAGAGCAGCAGGGAGAGTTTCTAACCTCCGTGGATCTCAAGGAAGCGTACTTATATATTCCGATTTGATCTCCCCACAGAAGATTTGTGTGATTTGCAATCCTTGCAGAACATTATCAGTTTATGACTATACCATTCAGCCTTTCCACATCACTAAGAACATTTATTCAAGGTCATGGTAGTAGTGGCAACCTTCCTTTGCAAAGATGGATTTCAGGTTCATTCATACCTCAACAATTGGCTGATTTGCGGCTCTTCCTATCAAGAAAGTCATCATGTTTTCATCCAAGATAACTACTGTTCTTAAGTGTTTAGGATTGGTATTCAGGTTCACCAAGAGTCAGTTGTTTCCAACACAAATCTTGGAATATCTGAGAGTGATATTCAACATAGGCTTAGGGAAGACATTTCTTCCTGTTGCTCATCATGGTGTGGGAATATATTCAAGTTCTGAGCACAATGGCCTGTGTCTTGGATGTTCTTCCATGGGCCACATTCCACATCAGACTACTTTAGCGGTCCCTTTTCAGCTGTTCGTCCCCATCTCTCTTGGACCCTCCAATCCAAACTCAGCCTCAACTGGTGGATTCAGTGCAGCCTCTTCTGACAATTCAGAAGTACTCCCTCTCTCTGCAGGTGACTATCTGCAGTTCATATGCTGCTAGGGCATGCCTTAGACGGGTGCAACAGATTTCAGATTCCTTCCAGGAGTCCAACGGTCAACCTCCTACTGAACTGCCAGATGTGGAGATGGGGCTGGCATATTTGGCAGATTTCTTGTATGACTTGATTCAGGCGTCGACCAAGCAGATGTCTTTGGCGGTCACAGCCCATCGGTATGCTGTGGTTGCACCACTGGGCGGCAGATGCAGCTTCAAACAGCAGCTGGTTAAACTCCCTATTAATGGCAATCTGTTGTTTGGTGAGGACTTAGAGAATTTGGTGAAAGATCTCAGTGACTCAAAGACTCGGCATCTTCCAGAGGACATGTCTAAATGTTCTTTCCAGTCGGGTCAGGCTCACCCTTGTTTTACAGATAACAGGTGCTGTCATCCAAGGCAGCCTAGTTTTAATCAGAGATCATGTATCTGCCCAAGTGGGTTTCGGAACTCCAGGCTTTGTCCTGTTGAGAACCTTCGGATTTCTTCTGAAGGGGCGATGATGCGCACAGTCCCATCTTTTCTTCCTGAAGTGGGTTTCTGCCTTTTATCTCAGTCAAACATTGTTTCTTCCCGCTTGCTTGAAGTTCAGTTTGTACTCCTGCACTATCTGGAAGTGACCAACAAGTTCCGTTGGTCAGATCATAAGTTCGTGCTTTGCTCGGGACCTCAAAAAGCTAAGCCACGATTGCTTACTGGTCAAGGAGGCTGTCGTGTCCACGTATTTACTAGCAGGTAAACTACTTCTGGCCAGATTTCAGGCACATTCTACCCGAACTGTTGCAACTTCCTGGGTGTAAGCCCATCTGTTCTCCCTAGAGGAAATATGTAGGGCAGCGAAATGGTCTTCCATATCTTCTCCAGACACTACTGTTTGGATGTGTCTATTCGGTCAGATGCATCTTTTAGAGTATCAGTCCTATCTGCAGGAGTTTCAGGTTCCCACCCTACTTAAGGACTGCTTTGCTACATCCCACAAGTCTTTGGATTCAACTGCTGCTGATGCTAAGGAACAAAAAAAATTATGGCTTGCCTGATAATTTTCTTTCCTTTAGTTGCAGCAGATGAATCCAGAGGCCCACTCTGTTTTTCCGGTGGTTCCTATTGGTTAGTTCTCTCTGTTGGAACTTGTTGCTGCATTTTTACATTTTAGATGGACTGTTGTAATCAGATTACGTGTTTGCAGTTCTTTGTTTCTCTCTTTTCCCTATGGGAAGGAGAAATGTTGTTATTCTTTTTCCTTCTGCTTTGTTATGAGAAATACTGACTGACCAAGGAGCATTCCATCCTATAAGACAGTTCAGTTCAGCGCTTTCTATCTCCACCTGCTGGTAGATGGTCAGAATCCACAAGTCTCTGGATTCATCTGTTGCAACTAAAGAGAGAAAATTATCAGGTAAGACATAATTTTTCAATTTCTCTCTCAGCTTTGGGAAACGCACAGTTTCTATAATGGTGACAGAAAGTTGGATCAAGGGACAGCAAAGATACATAGATAATATATGATATGGAAAGGTAATGAATAGAAACAATCTGAATTTTTTTGTTTTTAGTTAGCTTAATACCAGAAAGTCTAACCTCAAATTCAAAATGGATTACCATGAAAATAAAATAACTTTTTTAGACAGTGTGATTAGATATCACTATAATACATTCCAAAAAAGATCGATGTGAATAAGTATTTACACTTTACCAGCTTTAACAGAGCACTCGAAGAAGATGTAGCTTACAGCCAGTTTTTAAGAACTCATAATTGTAGATCTTCATGAGTTGCAGCAAATACTTTGGATCTATGTATTGTGGTTATTTGCTTTAGCTTGCGGCCTATAGTTAAATATTTGGAACAATATAGGAGTGATAACACTGTTTCTCCTAACTGTGCTCTCATCTCCTCTCCCCCTTCACGCATACACTCGCTCTCTCTCACGTCCACCTACCCCCTCCCTCGCATACCTTATACACTGTCTTTACTCCTGGCCCAATCTAATGTCCTTTGCTTTTATTTCAGGGTATTCCAGCTCGTTGGAGAGACTTCCACTCTGCAACCATCATTGGTACCAAGATGTATGTATTTGGAGGCAGAGCTGATCGTTTTGGCCCTTTCCACTCAAACCATGAAATTTACTGCAACAAAATTAAAGTGTTTGACACAGAGACAGACTGCTGGTTGGACACTCCCCCAACACAACAGCTTCCAGAAGGCAGAAGGAGTCACTCAGCATGTGAGTCCAGCATGTCAGCAGCCTCTCCTAGCCCAGAGGGAGAGTAGGAAGGATCAGGAAATTCCTCTGTATGCGAGGCCAGCATGTCACAGCTTCTCATGGTCCAGAGGGAGATTATGAGGGGATCAGGAAGATCCTGTGCGTGTAAATCTTGTCTGTCTCCGCCTCATCAGTCAGGAGTAGATGAACCAAATTTTTTCTTTTTTTTTTTAGCTTGGGGCAAAGGGGCAAACAGATCAAATTCTACCTCCCTTACCCCCCCCCAAAAAAAAAAAGTAGGTGAATGCATTTTTATGGAGAAGCAGTTATAACTAACCATTGTAGCCACTGCAGCATAAAAGCATTGCTACACAGATACATAACAATTAAGGAATTACTCCTTTTAAATTGCCTCTCCCTTCTCACCTCTCTCAGTTTACTCAGACACAAGTAGAGCTCACATGCCTACATAATGAAAATACCCCCCCCCCCCCCCCCCCCGGACACACAAACAAGACACAGACACACGATTGTTTTTTTGTGGTTACAGAGGTACAATATAAGTACCTGAATATAAAATGTAAACCGCTTTGATTGTAATCACAGAAAAGCATTATGTCAAGTTCCATCCTCTCTCTCTTTCCTTGTATATAAAGTATAAAACACTTTCATTATTTCAAATTCCGTCACCTTTCCCTTTACCTGTATATAATATGTAAACTGCTTTGATTATAATTACAGGCAGTATATGAAATCCCATCCCCTTTCCCTGTGTATAATGTGTAAATGGCTTTCATTATATCAAATCCTATCTCCTTTCCCTTTCCCTGCATATAATATGTAAACTGCTTTGATTGTAATCACAGAAAGGTGGTATATCAAGTCCCATCCCATTTCCCTTTATTTAATATGTAAACTGCTTTGATCATATCATGTCCCATCCCCTTTCCCTGTATATAAAATGTAAATTTAATTTCATTATATCAAATCCCATCCTCTTTAATTTCCCATGTATATAAAATGGAAACCGCTTCCATTATATCAAATTCCATCCCTTTCCCTGTCCTGACAGAGCGCTGAGTACCTGAAGGCTTGACTCTCCATCCCCCCACCCACCCCCGCCGAACACAGGAACACCATTTCCAGTCCGCTGACATCATCTCGGTGGGCCGGCTTAAAAGCTAGCAGCTCTCTGCACTGGTTGGAGAGGAGGAGTCCGTCTTTACAGAGCTCTGATTACCCGAAGACTTGTCTGGTTTCCCCTCGACGTGGGAACACCATTTTCGGTCTGCTGACGTCATATTGGTGGGCCGGCTTCAGCGATTAAAAGCTAGCAACTCTCTGCACTGGTTGGAGAGGAGGAGTCTGTCCTGACAGAACGCTGAGTACCCGAAGGCTTGTCAGGTTTCCTCCCCACTGTGGGAGCACCTTTTCCAGCCCAATGATGTCATCTTGCTGGGCCAGCTTCAATGATAAAAGCCAGCAACTCTCTGCAGCATGCTGCAGGGCGTGGCCAAAGGGGCATGCCATGATGGGCACATCAGGCCCCTTGTGAGCCCTGGTGGGCCAGGAACCTTTACAAGTGGATTTTGATATCTTTATTTAGTTGTTACTTTTTGGAATGGAGAAACACAAGGCAAAGACTAAACATCTAATTGTGAGTACTTCTGCATTGCTAGGCCCGATTGAAAGACATTTGATTAGAGAAGATACGGGTGCTTTATGTTCAGCGGAAAGGCTGACCCCTGAACAATCCCATCTTTCTCCTGTTGGAATTTGTCCCAGAATGGTTTTTCTCTGCAGTAGAAACTATAGCAGTGCAGTAATCCTCGTCTTCTTTATCTCCTTAAGGTGGTTTAATTACCCCAGTGATTCACATGTTTTGTTATTTCATGTTTGGAAGATTGTGAAGAGGACTGAAACATTGGTTTAGGGACCTGTATAGAAACTGTGTGATTTTTCCCAGACTATGGTCTCTAAAGTGGATGATTTGGAACATAAAATATCTTCTTTAGATGTTTCCTTAAAGAGAGAATCTCAGCTTATTTTATTTTACATTTGTATCCCACATTTTCCCACCTCTTTGCAGGCTCAATGTGGCTTACATAGCACCGTAAACAGCGTTAACCAATTCCGGTATGAACAAATACAAGGTATGAACAATTACAAGGTGATATTATGGTAGAATGAAATACATGTATGGTAAATACAATTGGGGAAACTTGGAGAGGAAGAGTTAGGAAATGTCCATTACAGTCTTTGGTTACGTTATGTCGCAGGTATCCAGGCTTTTTTATGTTGGGTTGGTGGGGTATGCCCTTCTGGACAGATCTGTTTTTAGTGCTTTCCAGAAATTCAGGTGGTCGAGCATATTTTTACTACTTTTGGTACTGCGTTCCACAGTTGTGCGTTCAAGTAGGAAAAGCTGGATGCATAAGTGGATTTGTATTTGAATCCTTTGCTGCTTGGGTAGTGAAGGTTTTGGTATGATCGTGCTGATTTTATGGTGTTTCTAATTGGCAGGTCGATGAGGTCTGTCATGTATCCTGGTGCCTCGCCATAAATAATTTTATGAACTGTCATGCAGATTTTGAAAGCGATACGTTCCTTAATTGGAAGCCAGTGCAGTTTTTCTCAGAGTGGTTTGGCGCTTCAAAACACGTTTTTCCAAATATAAGCCTAGCTGCTGTGTTTTGGGCGGTCTGAAGTTTCTTTATAATTTGTTCTTTGCATCCCACATAGATTCCATTACAGTAATCTGCGTGGCTTAATACCATGGACTGTACCAGGTTGCAAAATATTTCCCTTAGGAAGAATGGTTTTACGCGTTTGAGTTTCCACATTGAGAAACATTTTCTTTATAGTGGATTTAACTTGGGTCTCTAGTGAGAGGTTTCAGTCGATTGTTACTCCGAGAATTTTCAGGCTGTCTGAGGTAGGGAGGGTGTATCCTGGGGCGTTAATGTTTGTGGGTTTGTATGTATTGTATTGGGATGAGATGATGAGACAGTGGTTTTTTTTCTGTATTGAGTTTTAGTTGGAATGCATTTGCCCATGAGTTCATGATGTTTAAGCTGAGTTTGATTTCATTGGTGATTTCTGCCAGATCATGTTTGTAGGGAATGTTATAATGTAACGTCATCAGCGTAGATAAATGGGTTAAGGCCTTGGCTAGTGGGTTTATAATTTTTTCATTGAAATATTTAGCAAGGTTGTCTGCAGATGGGATGTCAGTGTTGGTTGTGATGACCGGCGTTGTGTCTAGTAATTTGTTCACGAGATGGTATAGTTTCTTCGTGTTATTGTAGTCTGGCCCAATTTTACACACAATCACAACCAGCGGCACAGACATAAAAAAACAATATCAACTCATAAAAAAATCTTCTTAACACCAACCCAATCACATCCTCACGCTTAAACTACCCATCTGCTAACCAACTGGCTAAATACTTTCAATGACAAAATTACCAATCTTTGCAGCACGATTCCCCAGGACTGTACAAATATCGATACCTTTCTAGACGAACTGGACCCCTACATGGACAAAATTCCAGCCGATCGCTCATAGACAAATTTCACCCTCCTCACCACTAAAGAAGTTTCTATGGCAGTCACCAAGCTCTCCAAATCTCACTGCCATCTCGACCCATGTCCCAACTACCTAATGAAAGATGCCCCAGAACACTTTATCACAGATCTCACCTCCCACCTAAACTTCCTGCTACAACAAGGCTCATTCCCTACTGAACATGGCAACGTACTACTTACTCCAATACCTAAAAACCCCAAGAAACCAGCGAGTGATGTGACCAACTACTGCCCTGTCGCCTCCATCCCCTTGCTAATTAAACTGATGGAAAACAGAGTGACCTCTCAAATCAACAACTATATACAAATATTCTCCATTCTTCATGAATCGCAGTCGGGTTTCTGTCCAGTCCACAGTACAGAAACCGTCCTACTCACTCTAATATCCAAATTCAAACAGGAAATCTCATTGGGAAACAACATCCTACTTCTACAATTCGATCTATCCAGTGCATTTGACATGGTAAATCACAATATTCTAACCAAACTACTGGATAAACTTGGGATCAGCAGAAATATCATTAACTGGATAAAAGGCTTCATCACCTCAAGATCTTACCAAGTTAAATCAACCTCAACTATCTCATCTCCCTGGTCACCAAATTGCGGGGTACCTCAAGGATTGCCTTTATCCACGATCCTCTTCAACCTTATGATGATCCCCCTAGCCAGAACTCTATTCAGGCATGGTCTCAACCTTTTCATCTACGCCGATGATGTCACCATATTCATTCCCAACTTGACTTTCGTTCCAGTTGCATGGTGGTCTGTAAAACAGGACACAATTTAAGTGGTTGAGCAGGGTTTTGTGGTGGATTCTGATTGGGGAAGAGGGGTTGGTGGTTGAGAGGCTAGGATAGGTGAGGGCAGACTTATACGGGGTCTGTGCCAGAGCCGGTGATGGGAGGCGGGACTGGTGGTTGGGAGGCGGGAAATACTGCTGGACAGACTTATACGGTCTGTGCCCTGAAAAAGACAGGTACAAATCAAGGTAAGGTATACACATATGAGTTTATCGTGGGCAGACTAGATGGACCGTGCAGGTCTTTTTCTGCCGTCATCTACTATGTTACTATGTAATCTAACAGAAATCTCCGACAAAATATCCTTGGGCATGAACATCTTAACCTCTTGGGCCAACGCCTTCATGATGAAAATGAACAAAGAGAAAGCACAATGCCTAATCCTCTCATCTCAACACTCCGCACTCCTCCCAAATAATCTTAACACCTCCGACATCACAATCCCCATATCTGATAACTTGAAAATCCTCGGAGTGACGTTAGACAAATACCTCTCGCTCAAAAATCACGCAAAATCCACTACAAAAAAAATGTTCAACATGATGTGGATACTGAAACGCGTAAAACCATATCTCCCCCTGAAAACATTCCGGAACCTGGTGCAATCCACGGTACTTATCCACGCCGACTACTGTAATAGTATCTTCTTAGGCTGCAAGACCCATATCCTGAAAAAACTTCAGACTGCCCAAAATACAGCAAGACTCATTTTTGGCAAACCACGATTTGAATGCGCAATACCTCTTCGACAAAAACTTCACTGGCTCCCTATCCAAGAACGAATCAACTTCAAGGTCCACACATTAATCCACAAGATTATCCACGGTGAGTCTCCGGACTGTATGATCAATCTGATTGACCTTCCCACCAGAAACATGTCTGAAATCTCACAAACTTACCTCAATCTACATTATCCCAGTTGCAAAGGACTCAAGTACAAAACCTACTATGGATCCAACTTCTCCTTCTTAGGCAGCCAACTCCGGAATGTCCTCCCCAGACCTATCCGATCAATCAGGAACTATCTACCCTTCCGGAAATCATTAAAAACCCATCTGTTCAAGCAAGCCTACCCAAATGAACCAAACTAATCCTATGAACCTATTTACCCAACACTTGCACATCTCTACCCACCTATATCTTTTATTATTCTTCTTTACTTAACTTGTATTTTCCCTATCAAGTTTCACTATCAATAATCTGTAATCCCTATTACTATGTAAGCCGCATTGAACCTGCTTTGAGTGGGAAAGCGCGGGGTACAAATGTAATAATAAATAAATAGTACAACCTTTTGGTCTGTCTTATTGCATATTTGTATTTCCTTTGTGTTTTTTTCCATGCATTGAGTGTGTGTTCGTCTTTTATTTTTTTCCATGCGCGTTCCAGTTTCCTTGATTGTGTTTTTAACTTTTTCAATTCTTTGTTGAACCACGGTATCGAGTTGTGTCTGCGTGAAGTTCTTGTTTGTAAGGGTGCTATTACGTCTAGTATGTGTCTGCATCTTTTGTCCCATTCTGAGAGATAGTATAGTGGAGAGAACCCCTTTTCTGCCATTTTAGGGATAGGTTTAATTTGTAATGGTCGGTCCTTGGTGTTTCTGTCCATCTAGTTTGTGTTATGGTTAGGTTCTGGTCGGTGGACAGTTTGTATGAGATGAGGTTGAGTGTATGATCCTTCGTGTGGATTGTTTGCATGTGTGGGCCATGTAAGATCGCATAAATGAAGGAAGTCCTTACATTCTTGTGCGTTGGTAGAGTTTGGGTCTTCTAGGTGAAGGTTAATGTATCCTAATACTAGTATATTGGAGTTGGATACATGTATTTGAAACAAAGTCCATGAAGTCTGCTTGACTTTCGTTCCAGTTGCATGGTGGTCTGTAAAACAGGACACAATTTAAGTGGTTGAGCAGGGTTTTGTGGTGGATTCTGATTGAGGCTATTTCGAGGTGGGTAGTTATAGATTCGGCAGTGATTTCAGTAGTGAGGTGAGATCTGTATATGAGCGATATACCCCCTCCTCTCTCTCCTTTTCTGGTCCAGTAAGTGATTTTATATCCTGTAGGACATAGGTTTAAGATGATAGGGTCCTCTTGATCATGGATCCAGGTTTCAGTGATGAAGAGTAGATCAAGTTTCGCTTACGTGAGCCAGTCTGTTGTTGTTGTTGTTTTGTTTATCACGGATTTGGCGTTGACGTAGCCTACTTGAATTTTTTGATTATGGGTCTTCTGCGTTCGGTATTATGTGGACTTTTGTTAGTTGTCATGTCTTAGTTTGTGTGGGTTTTTTGTAGCCTTTTTTTTCCTTTTGTTGAGGTTGTACACATGTTGGTCTTCTTCCTTTGTTTTGGTTATTGTCTGATGTGGTGTGGTGAGTCTGGTCAGTATTCGGTGATTGTATAGTATGGGTATATTGTTGATTTCTGTGAGTGGGGTGGTTAATGTTAGGTGGATCATGGATAATGAGTAGATTGCTAGGAACAGTTCGGTGGTATTCATTATGGTATCAATTCACTTGGGCTATCGTGTTTGATGGGGTGCGTAGTAGGATTTTGTTCTTTGTGACAGAGTCTTGTGTTCTGGTCTTGTGAGTGTTGTGTATCTTTGGCTTGTCTGTAGAATTGTTGGTGTCTATGGTGGTTCTGATGTTTCATTTGTTGATTAGATATAGATGGTTTATTCACGGTTAGATGCTCAGATGTGCTAGGGCTCAGAGACTCCGCGATTCTTGGGGATGTGTTGGTGGCTGGATTTAGGAGAGACTGTTGGATGTTTAGGTGTGTTGCTCCAGGATACAGCGATTCTGTAGCTTTAAGAGCTATGTCGATGGTTGGACCAGTGCTGTGTCCTTGGTTTTAGGTAGAAATATGGAGAGATATTTGTTGTGCCGGATGGTTGGGTCGGTGTATGGTCAACTCCAGGCTCATCCATGCGGTCCGTGCTCCAGAGTAGAGGCGGGCTGCTTGCTGACTCCACCGGACACTACGTAGGTGGGAGTGTTCGCCCCCGATGGTCTGGAGCTGCAATGGGCGCGTCCTGCTCGATTGGGAGCGTCCCTCCTGCCCAGCCCTAGTTGTTTCCCCCAGCGTGTCCTGGGTTAGGCCGGGGCGACGTCTATCACCTGGTTCTCCGCTTGGCAGTCGGGGGCGGGCTGGCTCATGCCCAACGCTAGTCGGATCATGCAGCCCTTGACTCTTCCATTCAGGAGCCGTCCGGCGCCTCACCGGGGCTCGGCTTTCACTCCACCAGAGCACTTCCTTGGGGCTCGGAGCCTCCCAGGTGGGTACGTCTCGCGTCGCTGCTGCCCAGCCCTAGTCAACTTCTTCCAGCGCTTTCTGGGTCGGCCGGGGTGTTCACCGTGTGGTCCTCCACCTAGCGGGCTGCCGGGATGAGGGGCACCAATTCCCGTTCGGTAATGCTGGGGAGTATGGGTGAGGTGGTTGGGGCCCAGGCAGCATTGGACCTGAGGCGGTAGGGTCTGAGATCGGCGCTCAGGGGTCGTCCGGACCAGGTGGGATTGCCTGCAGACCTCTTGCACTCGCCAGTTCCGTCCCCTGGTGGGGCCGTCTGTCTCTGTTCAGTTCCGACTCGGATCAGGCGGTCCTGAGTGCTCCTGCTCTTCGGCCGATCACCGACCCAGGTCCCTAGAGCTATCTGCTCACGCGACCATCTAGTCGGCAGCTATCTAGTTGACTTGGTGTTGTCTAACAAGTTGGGGCTTCCAATATTAAGGATAGCCTACATATACATAAGCAACTTGAGACTGTGCAAAATCATTTGAGGTCCTCCAATCTGAGATTCTTAAATTTTCCAGTATACCACTTATTATCTGCTGAGATCTTGTTATGGAAATATTTCAAATAATTATTGGTTTTGTCTAATGCTTATTTTATTTTGATTTCCAAATGATATTAATTTCCAAATAATTGGAATCACAGCAAGGGGGACATTGTGATGTTCTGTCATCTCAACTTAATATGATGGAGAATTTGACTTCCTTTTTAGAGAGTCCATAGGATGATATTACACCAACCCTCTACCCTGCTGTAACATAGTAAATGACGGCAGATAAAGACCTATACGGTCCATCCAGTCTGCCCAACAAGATAAACTCATTTTATATGGTATGTGATATTTTATATGTATACCCGAGTTTGAATTGTCCTTGCCTTTCTCAGGGCACAGTCCGTAGAAGTCTGCCCAGTACTGTTCTTGTACTAAGTTATTTATTTAACATCGAAGCCCCTTAAAATTTACACTCCAACTCATCCTTATCTATTCAGTCACGATCAGGGCGTAGACCGTAGAAGTCTGCCCATCTCCCATTTTGTTTCTAATTACCGGCGTCACCACCCAATCTCCGCTAAGATTCCACGGAACCATTCCTTCTAAACAGGATTCCTTTGTGTTTATCCCACGCATGTTTGAATTTCATTACCGTTTTCATCTCTACCACCTCCCGCGGAAGGGCATTCCACATATCCACCACCCTCTCCATGAAAAAATACTTCCTGACATTAGTCCTGAGTCTGCCCCCCTTCAACCTCAATTTATGTCCTCTAGTTCTACTGCCTTCCCATCTCCGGAAAAGATTAGTTTGCGGATTAATACCTTTCAAATATTTGAACGTCTGTATCATATCACCCCTGTTTCTCCTTTCTTCCAAGGTATACATGTTCAGGTCAGCAAGTCTCTCCTCGTACAGTTTGCAACGCAAATCCCATACCATTTTTGTAGCTTTTCTTTGCACCGCTTCCAGTCTTTTTACAATACTCCAAGTGGGGCCTCACCAACGACTTGTAGAGGGGCATCAACACCTCCTTTCTTCTGCTGGTTATGCCCCTCTCTACGCAGCCTAGAATCCTTCTGGCCACAGCCGTTGCCTTGTCGCATTGTTTCTTCACCTTCAGATCCTCTGACACCAACACCCCAAGGTCTCTCTCCTGAGTTGAGATTACTAATCTGTCCCTTCCTATCCGGTATCTCTCTTTTGGGTTTCCGCACCCCAAGTGCATCACTCTACACTTTTTGGCATTAAATTTTAACTCAGTATATCTCTAAATATTTTCTAAGCTATAAACTTCAATGTGTTGTTGTACAGGAGGAAAAAGCCTCAATAGACTCCTGAAACTTAGCTCTATGGCTATCAATTCATAGGAGTTCTATCTGTCATCACTGGCTTGAAAAACCTCCTCTTCCCTGTTGTTTATTTATTGAGAGTCAAAACTCGCACTTATCTTAGGTTTGACTCCACGACGTTGATTACCTTTAAAAGTGGACTAACACGGCTACCACACCTCTTTACTCATATTGCAATCACAGAAAGATGGTATATACAGGCCCATCCCCATTTTTCTTTCCCTGTATATAATATGCAAACTACTTTCATTATATCAAGTCCCATCTCTATTTGTCTTTCTCTGCATGTAATATGTAAACCACTTTGATTGTAATCACAGAAAGGTTGTATATCAAATCCCATCCCCTTTCCCTTTCTTTTGTGTATTGCATGAAATCCTGCAGGTTTGTGCAACAGTCTGTTGATTTTAAATGTAATAGTTTTTTGATTTAACGTATGTGACTCTATAAACTGTTCAGAAGTGTAGCAATGTGCAAGTATAAATTACATTAATAAATAAAATGTACACACTGGATTATATTGCTTTCTTAATTGTTGCTATGTAGAGTGACACCTAATGGCTGAGCTGTGTAATTTGCTACTGGCTGTGACATCCTAGTGGTAGAGAAGCATGATAAAACCTGTTTCCATAGGTCTGAGACACCCTGTGGTTAAACTGTTCAATCCATCCTTTCAATTATGTTGACAATTTTACAGTTAGAAATATCATATTTGGTTTCTTTTTATTTTTCTTTCCAAACCAATGGAATGTTTGTGAGCTGCTCCATTCAAAGCATCTCACACGCAAACAGGCAATAGATAGAAATACATTTGCATACAGAAAGGTTGGCAAGAATTTTCCATGAGCTTTTCCCACTTGTTAAACATAGAACAAGACCATATGGCTTGTCTTGTCTGTGAATCTGCATCCATTTCTGTCCCCCAGAGATCCTTAGTGCTTCTCCATACGTTTTCTTCAGTTCAGATACTGCCTTTTTATCTCTATACTCATGTTTTCCTGTGTTGCTGTAATTCACACAGCTGTATGTAATGTGTGGTTTTCTCTTTCCCAGTTGCCCTGCATGAAGAGCTGTATGTATTTGGAGGGTACAATGCACGCCTGAACCGACATTTCCATGATCTCTGGAAGTTCAACCCAGGTATTTCCTTACTTTCTTCAGGTTACTGTATTAGATAGACACAGGTCTAAATCCATCTGAAGCACATTTTCATAGTAAGCAGTGGAGAGAAAGCTTACCCCACAGCAGGAAACATGATGTATCTGTGCTGGGATTTCTCTTATCTTACCACCTGAAAGCTCAGATTTGTGGAAGGAAACTCTGCCGCACGTCTTATCTACCGCGTGAACCGATACTCTCATATCACCCCTCTCCTCAAGTCACTTCACTGGCTCCCGATCCGCTACCGTATACAGTTCAAGCTTCTCCTTTTAACCTTCAAATGCACTCAATCTGCAGCCCCCCATTACCTCTCTACCCTCCTCTCCCCGTATTGTCCCACCCGCAACCTCCGCTCTCAGGACAAATCACTCCTATCTGTACCCTTCTCCACCACCGCTAACTCCAGACTCCACCCCTTCTGCCTCGCATCACCATATGCCTGGAACAGCCTCCCCGAGCCCATACGGCATGCGCCCTCCCTGCCCATCTTCAAGTCCTTACTCAAAGCCCATCTCTTCTCCCTTGCTTTTGGCGCATAACCACCTTCCCCACTCATGATACCTACACTGACTACATAGTTTGTAACCTTTAGATTGTAAGCTCTTTTGAGCAGGAACGGTCCTTCCCCATGTTAAACTTGTACAGCGCTGCGTAACCCTGGCAGCGCTATAGAAATGCTAAGTAGTAGTAGTAGGAAGTGATTTCACCACCCCAGAGCAATAACAAATAAGAGTGTAATCCAAGTCCTGGAGCGAGCCGTGTGGTGGATTATCAGAGATTATGCAATGGAGCTATCAGGCAGACGTGAGCAGTAAGCAGCACACCGTCAATCTAAGGGAGTTTGCATATCAGAGCAGTGACCCATCCAGGAAGGAGGCGCGTGAGATGGTAGAGAATACAGAGTTCCAGGCATGCGAGCTGGAGTAGAGCCCCACAAAAGCTGTGCCAGGGTGCGGGTGTGCAGACTGTGCTGTGGGAGTGGTTCCAGGAGCTTAAACAAGATCTTGAGGAATTGAAGGCAGAGATAATGTACAAAATGGGGGAGTTGTGCACTGACATCTGTGAGACTGGAGTGGGTGGAGGATGTTGAAAATCAAATGGAGGAGCAGGGCGGGTTCTGGCAGAGCATGAGAAGTGGATTGTTACTCTAGTCTAGAACAAAGATGTGGGGACTTGGAGTCTCTGGAACCCCCTCAAAAACACAATTTTTGAATTGTGTTGAAGTAGTGCAGAAGATCTCAGCAGCCGTCCTGCAGATGATCCACTGAATGACCAGCTAATGCAGATAGAGTGGGTTCATTGGGTGCTGGGCTGCAGCGTGATGATACCCTGTGATGTCATAGCTTGCTACCATGAGCACAGCATGAAAGAGTGTATCTCAACTAAAGCAAGATCTCTGGACACTCTGACTTGGAAGACCTACATTATTGAGATCTATGCAGATTTGACTCGATCCACTTTGAGAAAGGGGCATGAGGTGTGCAAGGCGGTGCGGAAACAGAGAGGAACACATCAAATACCTCTGGACCTTTCTTTTTGGACTGTATCTCTCGGTGAATGGAAGAGTGCATTGAGCGTGTACTAGAGTGGAGGCAGAGAAGATTTTGATCTCAGCAGTATTAGGTTCATCAGACTCAGCTAAAGAGCATCCTCTACTACCAAGGAAAGAACCAACAAAATGGGATGAAGGGTTACAATTGCACCAATAATTTGAGGACTCCGCTGTGACCATGAACTTAGGACAAGGGAAGAGCGAGGCTGGGGAGTGAGGGTGGGATCTGAGACATTGGATATTATGGGAGCAATAATATTTGTCTTCGACCCCTCTCCCGGGTAGTGTGCTTGAGGGACGGTACTGAGGGGAGGGGGAAGGGAAGTCTAAAGGTTAGAGGGGAGGATAGTTGACTGTCCCTGGCTGGTGGATTAGGAGGGGAATGACTCTGATGGGATGGTATGAGGAGTGGAACTTTATCTGAGGGCTGGTTAGTTGCTTTCTCACTCCAGAGGGTCTACTTAAAGGAGAAGAGGAGGTGGACATGAGTTCTTGGGAGGGGATAGGTGGGAAGGGGTTGGGAAGTGAAGCAAGGAACTGTGGAATAAGAGAGGGGAAGGGTGATGGGGCTACACCCATGATGACACTTTGAGTGTGAAGGAGCTCAACTCCCTAATGAAGAGGGAAGATGCTCTCGAAAGAAGTGCAGCGGTGTCGGGCACATATAGTTTTTCTCCAGGAGACTCACTTGATGCAGAAGCATGAGCCACTGATGGGTCATAAAAACATACTCTGTATGCCTGGCATCTAAACGCAGGGAAAAAATAATTATTTTCACTACAGACCTACGGCCAGATGTTCCGGCACCCGACAGGGAGGCATATCATGGTACGGGCTATTCTGAGGGGAGAGGAATACAGCCTGGTTTACTTATATGGGGGGGGGGGGGGGGGGAGGGGGAACCATGCTCCTGCCTCAAGTTGTCTGTGGCGTAAGGCTGATGAAGTCAGTGAAACTGACATCTTCTGCTGTGCTCCTGCATCTCTTCATGTAACCCCAGCACCATGCACACCGGTGCATGTGGCAGTATCTCTTTGCTTTGTCTTTAATCATATTTAATGTCCCCACAACTGTGGGAAATTGTGAATTGTTGCAGGAAAGTTGCGTGTACTGCAGCTGGCAATTAGGAACTGCTCACAGTCACCTCTTATCAACTGAATAACTCCTTCATAAGCAGATTGTGAGTCTATAATTAGGGTCAGAGAAAGTACCTGTATATAATATGTAAACAGCTTTAGTTGTCACAAAAAGGTGGTGTATGAAATGCATGACTCAAACCATATCCATCTCCTGACAAATGTGACCAGTGGTTAGTTCTGCCAGCCCCCCCACTGAACTCCCCATGCTATAGACTAGGGTGAGGGCACCACCTAATTATTACCCAGCAGCCTCTGCTTAACCGCTCCTGGGGTTTTCCCAGTGTTTTCTAGATGATGCTGGACCGATTTCATTATATTTAGGAAGATTTCTGAATGTACCCTGCTAGAATAGTTCATTTGAAAATGGCTCTTCTTGGAGGGGTAAAATTGTACAGAAGTTTGCCACTGTAACTACTGCTTCGTTTAGTTTTTTATATATCGCTGTTTGGGAAATACCAACACAGCGGTTTACAATACAAAGTATAAAATAGCATATTTAAGTAAAAAGAGAAGGCGGAAATGACAGATGGAGGAAATTGCAATCCAGATTACAGCATAAAATAGCTCTTGGCTGTGATGTGTTTACTTAGGAGGAGGAAAGCAGTGTCTGTACACGTCAGTGTTACTATTTGCCTCTGCTCGGCTGCTTGCATCAGTAGCCGGTGACTTAATGGATGGATGTGTGTGTGTGTGTACCATGCATTTACTAATTGTCAGGGAAGCACAACATGGGTAGTTTCTTTGGAAACATCCATGAGAGAATGTGTTAAAAGTACCCGTGTGTGTGCAGCTACAAGACCGGTTTAAAACTAAGCCCCCTGTTCTTTCAGTGTTTGAGCTTGGAGAGGATGGAGGAGCTCACTTCACAGTTAAACTTGCAGGAGTGATTCTCTGGACCCTACAGCCCAGCAGTGTATCCTGTGCTCCAAGCTGCTCAGACCTAACTGAATAGCAATTGACAGGGAAAACAAAACTGCCATTATCATGTGTTTCCATTTGTCTGTGTCTCAGTTACTAATATGAATGTTGCTTCTTCAGTGTCGTTTTCCTGGAAGAAAGCGGAACCAAAGGGGAAGGGCCCCTGTCCTCGCCGCAGACAATGTTGCTGTATGGTGGGAGACAAAGTAATCCTCTTTGGGGGTACCAGGTGAGTGAATTCCTTAAAGGGTGTCAAATTTTCTGCATATGATGGGGGGGGGGGGGGGGGTCCTTGAGATGAATCTTTTGGTTATGAAAGTAACCTGTCTCTGTATAGAGGGGAGGAAGGCAGGAAGGGTCTGTGGGACACAGCTCCTCATTAGGAATGTATTCTCTCTCTGTAATAGGGAAATTGAGGAGGGGATCCCTGGGACACAGCCCCTCATTAAGAATATATTCTCTCTATAGGAGGGAAATTGAGTTTGATTCCCACTGCGGCTCTTTGTGACTCTGGGCAAGTCACTTAACCCTCCATTGCCCCAGGTACAAAATAAGTACCTGAATATATGTAAACCACTTTGAATGTAGTTGCAAAAACCTCAGAAAGGTGGTATATCAAGTCCCATTTCCCCTTCCCTTTCCCATTAAGAATATATTCTCTCTCTGTAAGAGGGAAATTGAGGGGGGTCCCTGGGATACAGCCTCTCATTATGAATATATTTTCTCTCTGTAAGAGGGAAGTTGTGGCGGGTTCCTAGGACACAGCCCCTTATTAGGAATGTAACAGAGACAGAATACATGATAGGGAAATTTATTTATTTGTTGCATTTGTATCCCACATTTTCCCACCTATTTGCAGGCTCAATGTGCCTTACATTGTTCCGTCATGGCGATCATCATTCCAGAGTGAGAGAGATAAGTGGTATTACATAAAGAACATGAGTGACATAGTATAATTAAGCAATCAGGTATAAAGAGATCACAGTTGGAATAATAGATATGGTGGTAATGCGTTAAAGTTCATATGATCGATCATTGCGGTATGCCTTGTTGAAGAGGCAAGTCTTCAGTGATTTCCGAAAGTTGGTTAGGTCTCACATTATTTTCACGTCAAGTGGTAATACATTCCATAGCTGCGTGCTTATGTAGGAAAAGCTGGATGCATGTATTAATTTGTATTTTAGTCCTTTGCAGCTGGGGAAATGGAGATTCAGGAATGTGCGTGCTGATCTTTTAGTATTCCTGGGATTCATGCCAGCCTCCCCCACCCTCACGGACCTAGGATTCATACCAACTTCCCTCAACCTCACGGACCTAGGATTCATGCCAGCCTCACAGACCTAGGATTCATCCAACCTCCCCCACCCTTACAAGTACAGGACAGCTCCTAATGAAGGACTGTATCTCATGGACCCCTCATATTCTACTTCCCATCTATCCAGAGACAGGATACCACTCCGGCCAATGTAATGCCAATTTTTAAAAAGGGTGACATCTGTGCCGGGCAAGATAGTGGAAACTATTCTAAAGAATAAAATTGTGGAACTCTTAGACAAACATGGTTTAATGGGACAGAGTCAGCATGGTTTCAGCCAAGGGAAGTCTTGCCTCACTAATCTGCTTCAACGGTGAGCTGGTTGATGTAGTGCATCTGGATTTTCAGAAAGCTTTTGATAGTTCCTCATGACAGACTCTGAGAAAATTAAAAAGTCATAGGATAGGAAGCAATGTCCTTTTCTGGATTAGGATTTGGTTATTGGATAGAAAGCAGAGGGTGGGGTTAAATGGCCATTTTTCTCAATGGAAGAGGATGAATAGTGGCGTGCCATGGAGATATGTACTGGGACCTATTAAACATAACATCCCCTGGACCATGTCCTCTGTACCATGTGCTTCTTCCTCCCCTGGACCACCTCTTCCATAACGTATTCTGCCTCTTCCCCCGCACTGCATCCTCTGTAACGTATGCCGCCTCTTTCCCTGGACCACATCCTCTGTAACATATGCCGCCTCTTTCCCCGGACCACATCCTCTCTAACGTATGCCGCCTCTTTCCCTGGACCACATCCTCTCTAACGTATGCCGCCTCTTTCCCTGGACCACATCCTCTGTAACGTATGCCGCCTCTTTCCCTGGACCACATCCTCTGTAACTTATGCCGCCTCTTTCCCCAGACCACATCCTCTGTAACGTATGCCGCCTCTTTCCCCGGACCACATCCTCTGTAACGTATGCCGCCTCTTTCCCTGGACCACATCCTCTGTAACATATGCCGCCTCTTTCCCCGGACCACATCCTCTGTAACGTATGCCGCCTCTTTCCCCGGACCACATCCTCTGTACTTCTATGCCGCCTCTTTCCCCGGACCACCACCTGAGATCTGGGAGTTTTGCTTTGCCCAGGTCTCCGTGGGTGTCCAGAGGATCCAGATGGTACTGTGCTGGGCCATTTAGCTCACAATAGGGTCCTGGTATGCTGGGCTTGGGATGAACACTTCATGCATCTGAATGTTATGTCAGAGATACGTCTTCTCAGGAGATGAGACTAACATGTCATGATTTTTTCTTTTACAGCCCATGTCCAGAGCAAGGAATGGGGGATGAATTTGACCTGATGGATCACTCCGATCTGTATATCCTGGACTTCAGTATGTGAAAGCAAAACATATAAAATGAAAACGTTCAAAGCATCAGGGAGGTCACAGTAGCAACCCAAGCTGCCCCTTCAGATATAAGCACCCAGCTCTGCTCTGTCCCTTTAGTAAGAACCCATATTATGCTTAAGTAACCGAGGGGGATTCCCCAACATTTGCTACTGGGACTAATTCTTTTGAATATTTTTATTAGTAATGTTACTGGATAATTTGAGGGGAAAATGTTTGCAGATGAAATTAAAATCGAAATACAGATACACCAGAGGGGCAGAACAAATGACTCTTGACTAAGCAAATGGTAAAGGGTTTGGGACAGGAACTTCATTCTGAAATGGTTTAAGGTGCTGCATTTGGGACACCCAGATCCATTAAGTACACATCGGTGAGATGGACAAGAACTGGAAGGAGGTCTGGGAATAATTGGAACTTAATAGCTTAAAGTACTTAAAGTAGCTGGGAAGCTGAAGCTGTGTTTTGTGGCATAAACTCGGGTAGAAGAACAAAAGATGATGTATCAAAATTTGGCATTTTTTTTTAAACAGTGAGGGGAAAAGTAGATCATGAAAGCGCAATTAAAAGAGCCTCTTGTATCATTTCTGTCGGAATACACACAGCATCATTCAGAAAATTCCTGATGAAGGGAAATTCCAGGAATCGCTGTCCAACAGTAACAGTGGCAACCAGAAATGTGCTAGCATTTAAATATGCTTAGTACCCATGGCATAATAAGAGAAAGCAGGGCTTTTTTATTTTTGTCTCTTCATGCCAACAGATTTTCTAGGAGATAGAGGGGGAGAAGGAGTGGGGAGGGAGAGGGAGGTAACTAGTGCAACTGCCTTGGGTTCCCACCACACTACTGTTATCAAGAAGCAGGCGAGAAAATGAACTGAAGCTGAGGCAGTTTCAGAATTGGGGAGCTGGCTGGCAAGAGCAGCAATACTCCATGCTGCCTACTTCCCAAGCATAGACTGTATAGAAGCTATTGAGTGAGTCCATGACCCCCTGTTCCCTCCATTCACACCTCCATACACCCTACGCCTGGAATAAACTTCCTGAGCCCCTATGTCTTGCCCCATCCTTGGCCACCTTCAAATCTAGACTGAAAGCCCACCTCTTTAACATTGCTTTTGACTCGTAACCACTTGTAACCATTCTCCTCCACCTACCCTCCTCTCTTCCTTCCTGTTCACATTAATTGATTTGATTTGCTTACTTTATTTATTTTTTGTCTATTAGATTGTAAGCTCTTTGAGCAGGGACTGTCTTTCTTCTATGTTTGTGCAGCGCTGCGTACGCCTTGTAGCGCTATAGAAATGCTAATTAGTAGTAGTAGTAATACATAGTAACATAGTAGATGACGGCAGAAAAAGACCTGCGCGGTCCATCCAGTCTGCCCAACAAGATAAACTCACATGTGCTACTTTTTGTGTATACCTTACCTTGATTTGTACCCGTCCTTTTCCGGGCACAGACCGTATAAGTCTGTCCAGCACTATCCCCGCCTCCCAACCACCAGCCCCGCCTCCCACCACCGGTTCTGGCACAGACCGTATAAGTCTGCCCAGCACTATCCCCGCCTCCAAACCACCAGTCCCGCCTCCCACCATCGGCTCTGGCACAGACCATATAAGTCTGCCCAGCACCATCTCCGTCTCCCGCCACCGGCTTTGCCACCTAATCTCGGCTAAGCTCCTTAGGATCCATTCCTTCTGAACAGGATTCCTTTATGTTTTTCCCACGCATGTTTGAATTCCGTTACCGTTTTCATTTCCACCACCTCCCGCGGGAGGGCATTCCAAGCATCCACTACTCTCTCCGTGAAAAAATACTTCCTGACATTCTTCTTGTCTGCCCCCCTTCAATCTCATTTCATGTCCTCTCGTTCTACCGCCTTCCCATCTCCGGAAAAGGTTTGTTTGCGGATTAATACCTTTCAAATATTTGAACGTCTGTATCATATCACCCCTGTTCCTCCTTTCCTCCAGGGTATACATGTTCAGATCCGCAAGTCTCTCCTCATACATCTTGTAATGCAAATCCCATACCATCCTCGTAGCTTTTCTTTGCACCGCTTCAATTCTTCTTACATCCTTAACAAGATACGGCCTCCAAAACTGAACATAATACTCCAGGTGGGGTCTCACCAACGACTTGTACAGGGGCATCAACACCTCTTTTCTTCTGTGGGTCACACCTCTCTTTATACAGCCTAGTAACCTTCTAGCTACGGCCACCGCCTTGTCACACAGTTTCATTGCCTTTAGATCCTCAGATACTATCACCCCAAGATCCCTTTCCCCATCTGTACCTAGCAGACTCTCACCGCCTAACACATACGCCTCTCTTGGATTTCTACTCCTTAAGTGCATCACTTTGCATTTCTTCGCATTGAATTTTAATTGCCAAACCTTAGACCATTCTTCTAGCTTTTTCAGATCCTTTTTCATGTTTTCCACTCCCTCCGGGGTGTCCACTGTGTTACAAATCTTAGTATCATCGGCAAATAGGCAAACTTTACCTTCTCACCCTTCGGCAATGTCACTCACAAATATATTGAACAGAATTGGCCCCAGCACCGATCCCTGAGGCACTCCACTACTCACCTTTCCCTCCTCCGAGCGAACTCCATTCACCACCACCCTCTGGCGCCTGTCTGTCAACCAGTTCCTAATCCAGTTCACCACTTTGGGTCCTATCTTCAGCCCATCCAGTTTATTTAAGTATGTGTTACTGTTTCCCACAGCTTTGTAAATAAGCAACTATCGTGTCCCAAACGTGTTTCAATACTTGGACAGGCCCAAACGAGCACTCTCCAGTGTGGGATATCTTCACCAAACATGTCCGGTGAGGGGACACAAAGCCTTAGTAAAACTTTGTACTGCTATTCTGGTAGACTGGCTGCTCTAATAGCAGTTTTCAAGTTCGTTATCAGTTTCCACAGGTCTTCTCCTAAAACACCAAATCAATCTGTCAAGTTCTTTTCCAGCTATCTACAACTTAGCAGGATCCCGATTTGCTGCAAACCCCCTGACTACCTTTTGATAAAATTGTTGTATTTGCATTACATCAATAAAGAGTTCAACATAAAATTCCTGAAAATAAGATCAGAAAATCTCCAGGACCTTGTCTCCATTAGTTTCCATGTCCTTCTGAGGCAAACAGACAGCAAGCACAGAGTTGCTGATCTTCTGAGGCTCACTACAGGGTGCCAAATCAAACAACACAGAGCTCTGTTTCACCTTCACAGACAGCAGAATCAACAGCTGCTTCTAAGCGAAACCATCCTGTTCTGTGCATGTGGATAGCCGTGCATCTCATTTGCATACCATCCCTTTTGTGCATTGGTCCCTGTTTGCGACTCAGCAAGTTCACGGTTGCCGCATTTAATAGCCACCTTTGTGCATTAGCCCCTTAAAGATTACAGTGCAAATTTTAAAATACACTCTGACTTCGATAGGCAGCCAGTGCAATTTAAGGAAAAAAGTACTTGTGAGCAGAGTATTTCAGCTGAATTCTGAACCATTTGCAACCTACTCTTTACAGCTTTTCAGCATCCAATATAGATAGTATTACAATAGTCTGTGTCAATAAAGAGTGAATGAGAAATCAAAATACTGTTTTATCAAAACATTTTCAAACAGTTCTGAGTTTAACAGCAAAAAGAGAATACGTTGCTATTTTATTAACCAGTGCTCTCATCGAAAGATGACTATCAATCTGAACACCTAGTATTCTGGAAGAAAATTCCATTTTAAATTTATTATCTTCAATTACAATAAAAGAATTATTCTACTGAATGGTCCATTCCACAAAAACTGTTTTCTTCTTATTTAATTTTAACTTGTGGGGGAGAAAACCACATTTCTATGAGTTCTAAATACTGTTGTAATCCAAAGAACCTATTACTACTCTCGTCAGGTGAGGGAAAAACCCACAGTAACAACATCTGCATATATAAATAAATGATTTCACATTGATTTTGTCAAGGGCCACCAAAAAGATTGCATTAAAAATTAAATACAAGTGAAAGTGGTGAACTCTGAAGGATGCTGCATCTTAACTGTATATAATCTAGCAGATAGAAAACCCTGAAATCAGCTTAGAACTGTACCTTGAATTTCTAAATCCATCCAAAATTTGTAGCAAAAGTTCATGATCAACAAAGTCAAAGGCACTTGAGATAAATCAAGTTGAATAATCAAAGAACTCTGACCTAGAATTAACATATCATTTCCATGCGCAAAGAACTCGCAACTGTTTTTTTTTTTGCTAAACCCTTCAAGGAAATCTGATTAAGATGATTGAAAAATCTCAAAGCTAAATAAGTTTCCAGTTGCTTGGTTACCCAACCCTCCTAATGTTTATTAAAATTTTGATATACCGCCATTTCTAAATAAAGGTCAATGCGGTTTACATAAAATTAGAATTGAAAAGAATGCCATTGATGATTGGAAAGAAGTGGGATAAAAGCAACTGGTCTATAAATTTTGTAATCTCCTGAATGTCACCCTTGCTATTCTTCAAAATGGGGTTAATGCTATCTTGCCGTCTGAAATAGGAAAGGAACCAGATCCCAATTTCGTGTTTAGCCAAATGGTAGGTAACCACATGTACAAAAGATGCTGAATGGCATTCTGATCAAATAAACAGGACAAATATCCAATACATACACTGATTTAGCATATTTTCTTAACAACTTCCTATTGTCATCTATTGTGATTATATTAAACTGATATTTCAGAACCTTTTGTGTCCCAGGCGTCACGAGAACTATTATTTAGAACCTTTTTCCGAAAAAAAGATGTGAAATTGAAAGCACTAGGAGCCACAGATCCAGTAGTTGAAATTAAATGGTCTACATTAGTCAGGGAATGTATTAATGTAAAAAGTTTCTTAGGGTCCAACTTATCAGTCTCTCTGTTCAATTGGAGTACTATTATTTCTTACAGCCACTTCATTTAAGTTTGTAAGGTCTAACTGTAGTCTTGCAATTATTTATTTTCTGCTGACAGAAATGTTGCTGTTGCTTTTTCACCCTTGTAGGACTTGGTAGAGTGGGTCCTGGGACTGTTACTTACATGTATGTGTTCTTGGGTCTGCATGTGCATTCCTATTTATTGGAGTTGCTTTTCATATTTTCTATATTGTTTTGATTGTGATATTCTACACTGCCATGTTCTTGTGTAAACAATTTTCCACATTTCAGTCACACTTCTATCACCTTGCTCTCATCGCAGTCTTCTCCTCCCACTCCTATCACATCCACCTCTCATCTCCTCCATATCACCCTTTCCTTATCTCAATCTTCTTCTCCCACTCCTATCACACCCACCTCTCTCATCTTCTCCGTATCACCCTTTCCTGATTTCAGGCTTCTCCTCCTGCTTCTCTTCTATCCCTTTCCACAATTCTCTCCTATTCCTCCCTCTCTCGTCTTCCTTGTCACACCATCTTCCACATTTCCTCTACTCTTAATCTTTATTTTCCTTCTCTTTCCCTCCCCTTTTCCTCGTCCCTTTCATTGCCCCCTTACTCATTTATTGTAGTGATCCTCCCACCTCACTCTCATCCCTCATCCCAATCTCCCCACTCTCTCTGCCTCATCATTCTCCATCCTCCGTCAATCCCCGTCATGTGTGTGTATGAACAACTTGAAAAGCTAAAGGTGGACAAAGCCATGGGACTGGATGGGATCCACCCTAGGATATTGAGGGAGCTCAGAGAGGTTCTGGCGGGTCCTCTTAAAGACTTGTTTAATAAATCCTTGGAGACGGGAGAGGTTCCGAGGGATTGGAGATCGGCGGATGTGGTCCCTCTTCACAAAAGTGGTGATAGGGAGGAAGCTGGAAACTACAGGCCGGTAAGCCTCACTTCGGTTATTGGAAAAGTAATGGAAGCGATGCTGAAGGAAAGGATAGTGAATTTCCTGGAAGCCAATAAGTTGCAAGATCCGAGACAACATGGTTTTACCAAAGGGAAATCGTGCCAAATGAACCTCATTGAATTCTTTGATTGGGTGACAGGTGAATTGAATCAGGGACGAGCTATGGACGTAATCTACTTAGATTTCAGCAAAGCTTTTGACACGGTTCCCCACAGGAGGCTCTTAAATAAACTGGATGGGCTGAAGATAGGACCCGAAGTGGTGAACTGGATTAGGAACTGGTTGACGGACAGATGCCAGAGGGTGGTGGTGAATGGAATTCGCTCGGAGGAGGGAAAGGTGAGTAGTGGAGTGCCTCAAGGATCGGTGCTGGGGCCGATTCTGTTCAATATATTTGTGAGTGACATTGCCGAAGAGTTAGAAGGTAAAGTTTACCTATTTGCGGATGATACTAAGATCTGTAACAGAGTGGACACCCCGGAGGGAGTGGAAAACATGAAAAAGGACCTACAGAAGCTAGAAGAATGGTCTAAGGTTTGGCAATTAAAATTCAATGCAAAGAAATGCAAAGTGATGCACTTAGGGAATAGAAATCCACGGGAGACGTGTGTGTTAGGCGGGGAGAATCTGATAGGTACGGATGGGGAGAGGGATCTTGGGGTGATAGTATCTGAGGATTTGAAAGGCGACCAAACAGTGTGACAAGGCGGTGGCCCTAGCTAGAAGGTTGTTAGGCTGTATAGAGAGAGGTGTGACCAGCAGAAGAAAGGGGGTGTTGATGCCCCTGTATAAGTCGTTGGTGAGGCCCCACCTGGAGTATTGTGTTCAGTTCTGGAGGCCGTATCTTGTTAAGGATGTAAAAAGAATTGAAGCGGTGCAAAGAAAAGCTACGAGAATGGTATGGGATTTGCGTTACAAGACGTATGAGGAGAGACTTGCGGACCTGAACATGTACACTCTGGAGGAAAGGAGAAACAGGGGTGATATGATACAGACGTTCAAATATTTGAAAGGTATTAATCTGCAAACGAACCTTTTCCGGAGATGCGAAGGCAGTAGAACGAGAGGACATGAAATGAGATTGAAGGGGGGCAGACTCAAGAAGAATGTCAGGAAGTATTTTTTCACGGAGAGGGTGGTGGATGCTTGGAATGCCCTCCCGCGGGAGGTGGTGGAGATGAAAACGGTAACGGAATTCAAACATGCGTGGGATAAACATAAAGGAATCCTGTGCAGAAGGAAGGGATCCTCAGGAGCTTAGCCTAGAATGGGTGGCAGAGCTGGTGGTTGGGAGGTGGGGCTAGTGCTGGGCAGACCTATATGGTCTGTGCCGGGGCTGGTGGTTGGGAGGCGGGACTAGTGCTGGGCAGACTTATACGGTCTGTGCCGGGGCTGGTGGTTGGGCGGAGGGGATAGTGCTGGGCAGACTTATACGGTCTGTGCCAGAGCCAGTGGTGGGAGGCAGGGATAGTGCTGGGCAGACTTATACAGTCTGTGCCAGAGCTGGTGGTGGGAGGCGGGACTGGTAGTTGGGAGGCGAACATAGTGCTGGGCAGACTTATACAGTCTGTGCCAGAGCTGGTGGTGGGAGGCGGGGTTGGTGGTTGGGAGGCAGGGATAGGGCTGGCCAGACTTATACGGTCTGTGCCCTGAAGAGGACAGTACAAATAAAAAAAGTAGTACATATGAATTTATCTTCTTGGGCAGACTGGATGGACCGTGCAGGTCTTTTTCTGCCGTCATCTACTATGTTACTATATGTTACTATGTTACTATACTTACCGCAGCTTAAAATGCCTTAGTGCAGGGTGCGCTCAAGTGTCGTGCAGTAATTTTAGCATCAATTCACGCTACCCACACACTAGTGCTGGGGAGGGTCTGGGGACTGACAGTAGGTGTGTTTGAGCTAATTAGCTCAGCTACATTACCACATACTAACCAATTAATGCGTGATTAGCGCATGACCCATTACTGACTACAAAATAGGTGTCAGTAGGGGTCAAGTTCTAATGAGTACATGCTAATGGGAAAATTAGCGCATGGCTAGTAAAAAAATTTGAAAAAGTGGCCATTTTACCCATGCAGTAAAAAAATGGCCTTAGCACACGGGAATGGCCCATGTAAGAGTCACTAAGTCCACTTTTTGGTGCAGTTTGGTAAAGGGTCCCATAGTATTGGGGAGAAGAAGGGATTTGGTTTCTTAGGAGGCTGTAAGAACATCTCCCATACTTTTTGATGAGCCGCAATGAAACTTAGGCATAGGGTTATTCAGCTTGGGTAGACTTAGGGGGGATTTCAAATTCATATATGTAAAATTTTACATAAATGCTATCTCTGTTCCATGCAATAATGAGATTTTAAATATTACATAGTATTACAGGTTGCCAACTTAGGGCTGCCGAGGAATTTGTGCTCTTTGCTAAAGTTGAGTTTTTATGAGCTTTGATTATTCCTAAAATCCTTTCTATTGGGGAAATGTATTTTAAGTGTCTGGAGGCATTCTGACCCACCCACCCACCATACTGCAATAGCAAAATGAACTTTTATCAGTTGCTGAAATTCAAGAAACTGAATGTAAAGAATGCTTCCCCTAAGAGATGGAGAATGTTTCAGTAAATTTGGACCCCAATTTGGCAGGGATTACCTCAGAGAGCACTACTTCAGAGGGAACGTAGTGCCTTGTTGAATGTCTGGCACTTATCATTTAGAGCACCACAGAGAACAGCGGAAGGGGGAGGGACACAAACTATTCTTCTAGGGAGAATAAACACATAGAGGGGCATAATCGAAAGCACGTCCAAGTTTTGATGAGGACGTCCTTGCAAAACGTCCCCATCCAGGGTGGGGAAACCCCTGGACGTCCATCTTTCGTTTCGATAATACGGTCAGGGATGCTCAAATCCTGAAATTTGGTCGTCCCTAGACTTGGTCGTTTCTGATTTTCGGCGATAATGGAAACCAAGGATGTCCGTCTCAGAAACGACGAAATGCAAGCCATTTGGTCGTGAGAGGAGCCAGCATTTGTAGTGCACTGGTCCCCCTGACATGCCAGGACACCATTCGGGCACCCTAGGGGGCACTGCAGTGGACTTCATAAATTTCTTCCAGGTACACAGCTCCCTTACCTTGTGTGCTAAGTCCCCCAAAAAACCCCCACCCACAACTGTACACCATTACCATAGCCCTTATGGGTGAAGAGGGGCACCTAGATGTGGGTACAGTGAGTTTGTGGTGGGTTTGGAGGGCTTGCTGTTTCCTCCACAAACGTAACAGATAGGGGGGGGATGGGCCTGGGTCCGCCTGCCTGAAGTGCACTTCACCCACTAAAACTACTCCAGGTACCTGCATACTGCTGTCATGGACCTGAGACATCTGAGGCTGGCAATCAATATTTTTGAGGGTGGGAGGGGGTTAGTGATCACTGGGGGAGTAAGGGGAGGTCATCACCGATTCTCTCTGGTGGTCATCTGGTCAGTTCAGACACCTTTTTGTGCCTTGTCGTAAGAAAAACACGACCAGTTAAAGCGTCCAAGTGTTTGTCAGGGACGTCCTTGTTTCTTTCGATTATGGGTCGAGGACATCCTAGTGTTAGGCACGCCCACCTTTGCTATGCGTCTGATACGCCTCCTTGAACTTTGGCCGTCCCTACGACGGCAGTTGGGGACGTTCAAAATTGGCTTTCAATTATACCGATTTGGACGACCCTGTGAGAAGGACACCCATCTTCCGATTTATGTTGAAAGATGGGCGTCCTTCTCTTTCAAAAATGAGCCCAATAGTCATCCTCATGCAGTTGCATTGTGTGATCGGTCGGGGGGGGGGGGGGGGAGCAGTGTGGCATGTTGGTACATTGTGTTTGTTTTATATTGTTCCATAGTTTCTGTTTACCTTTATTACCAATAAAAATAGTACCCATGACATGGATTGGCCACTGTTAGAAACGGGATACTGGGTTAGATGGACCCATGGTAATCCTTATGTAGGAGGATGAAGACAGTAAACCACGTGATTGGCCTGTGTGGAGCCATCAAAGCAGTTACAGAAGAGGTTTATCCCCTAGTCCTAGTACTATTTGATGAAATAATTGTTCCCCTATTTACCCTTTCCAAATTCCAATCCACTTGTGATTTTATAGACATATATCATGTCCTCTCAAGCCATATTTTCTCCAAGCTGCAGAGCTCTGCTCTCTGTTGCCTTCCCTCACATGGGAGTTGTTTATCCTCTTTATCATTTTTTACTCCTTTCTCTGAAGCTTCTCCAGTCCCACTATATCTTTTTTTGAAATGTGGCAGCCAGAATTTCACATTACTCAAGGTGTTGTTGCACCAAGGACCTCCAATTTAATTTTATTTAAATATTTACAATCTACCATTTCATTTTCAGTTTTGTTCTCTATTCCATTTTCATAACATTTTTTTTTTTTTTGTAAGCTGCAACACATTGGACTGGAAATTTCAATGTGTTATTCACAATGACTCCAAGATCTTTCTTTACCACAACTTGATATACTGCATGGACCATCGCTTGCTTCAATGTGATATACAAAATACACAATTTAAGAGGTGAAAATGGAGAACAGAGGAGACTAAAAAGGGAGATGTACTTAGGGATCAAGAGAGAAGGCAAGGGTAAAAGGGAGTGTTTTGAGGGCACTGTTGAAAGTGGTGTAGGATGATTCCAGTAGGAGCTCGGACGAAAGAGATAATTTGGGTCCTATGTAGCTAATTGCAGATGCATGAGTGACATCGAGGCAAAGAACTGAGGAGGAAGGGAGCACAAGTAAGCCTGTGTTGAGAGAAAGAAGGGTGCGGGCACATGTGTAGGGAATAAACAGATGAAAGAGAGGGGAGCATGAGGTAGACGACCCTTAAATACAAGTGTTAAGGTCTTAAACTGAATGTGTGCAGACAATAGAAGCAGTGGGGTGATATGGTCAAATGGCTTTGAGTTACAAAGCAGGCAAGTGGCAGTGGATTGTACAAGTTGCAGCCTTTTGGGAGAATACAATGGGAGACCAAGAAAGGGAGAGTTGCTGTGAAGAAACAGTGTGTTTTAAGCCTGTAAAATGTTTTGGATATTTTCCTGCCTTAGTTATGTCCTGAAGTGTATTTCTCCTATTTGGCCAGCAGGTGGTGTTAAAGCTGTTACAGAGGACTGACCTCTCTTTCTTTTAGTTAGCACACAGATAAAGGAAATGCCTGTAGTGATGTAACCAGGTTTTTTTTGTTGTTTTTTTTTTTTACTTGACTGTTCTGGGCTCTGCCGGGCCCAGGAGCTCATTTTCATTTGGATCTTACTGACTTTTTCCCTAGTTTCAGCCCAGAAGAAGAGAAAGAGAGAGAGCTCTTTGCTGAAGCCCTGCAAAAACATTTATATTTGATAACTGGTGAGCAGCTATATGTCCTGATCTCCCCAGGTACCTTTTAGAAAGTAAACAAATGTTTCGTTAATGTTATAATTGATCCATATTTAAGTTACAAGTTATTGTTTGCTGACTGCACATTTTTTGTTCAACATTCAATATATTTTTTAAGACAATAAACAATTGTTTATTGCCTCTGCCTGTCTGGACTGATAAAGAATCCTGGTGGTTTGTGTATTGTGTCTGGGAGTGTTTCCTGGGAACTGTGGGACCACTGGGAGTGTGACCCCAGTAACCTACAAATCACTGGGGATAATTTTGAGAGCGGGAGACTCGCCCAGAGTCGGAGCCCAGATCATGCGCTCCACTAAGGACTAGGTCTAGAATTTTTCCTCTTGTTGGCTTCTGTACCTGCTGCTCCATAAAGCAGACCTTGATTTTGTCAAGGAATTTTACCTCCCTAGCATGCCCTGATGTTATATTTACCCAGTCAATATCGGGGTAATTGAAATCACCCATTATTATTGTGTTCCCCAGTTTAGCATCCGTAATTTCTGATATCATTTCTGCATCCGTCTGTTCATCCTGGCCAGGTGGACGGTAGTACACTCCTATTGCTATCCTTTTCTCCTTTACACATGGAATTTCAATCCTGGTCTACTATAGTCTCTATTGCAACCTCGCTTTCAGATACCCTATCTTCCCTGTTTTGGTGATATCTTTGAAAGATACTTTGTTCTGAACCATTAGCTTTTGAATGACTGTGTGCCTTCCCCCAGGTTCAAGTTTAAAAGCTGCTCTATCTCCTTTTTAAATTCTGATACCAGCAGCCTGGTCCCACCCTGGTTAAGGTGGAGCCCATCATTCTGGAATAGACTTCTCCTTCTCCAGAATGTTGCCAAGTTCCTCACATATCTAAAACCCTCCTCCCTGCACCATAGCCTCATCCACGTATTGAGACTCCAAAGCTGTGCCTGTTTTTTGGGCCCTGTGCATGGAACGGGTAGCACGTCAGAAAATGGTACCCTAGAGGTTCAGGATTTGAGCTTTGTACGTAAATTTGGCTTCTAGAACCTCCCTCCCACATTTTCCTATGTCAGTGGTACCCACGTGTACCAAGACAGCCAGCTCCTCCCCAGCACTATCTAAAATCCTATCTAGGTGACACGCGAGGTCCACCACCTTTGCACCAGGTAGGCAAGTAACCAGGCGATCCTCATGTCCACCAGCCATCTAGCTATCTATATGCCTAATAATCGAATCATCAACTACAACAGCAGTCCTAACCCTTCACTCCTGGCCAGAAGCTCCTGGAGACACATCCTCAGTGCGAGAGGATATTGCAACCCTTGGTAGGCTGGTCCTAGCTACAGGATTACATCCAGCTGCAGCAGGGTGATGCTGCTCTTTTAAAAGATCTCCCTCCTCTAAGGCAGCACAGGGGGCTGCCAGACTGGAAGTGGGACTTCTCTACAACGTCTCTGTGGGCATCCTCTATGTACCTTTCTCCCTCAGCTCCACCCTCCAGCCTGAAGAGAACAGACTCATTTTTTGAGAGTTAGGAGCTCTGTGCATCAAGCACACACGTATGACATCTCACCAACTGGGAGATAATCATACTTGTGGCACTCAATGCAAAAGACTGGATAGCACCTCTCTCACTGCTGGACTTCTGTCTGCATCTTAGTATTAAAGAGTTGTTTAACTAAAACTTCTTAAGATACTAGGGATATCAGATGAATATAAAGAGCCTTAAGATTATATGGTGTAATAAGCAATTTATTTAGTGTTTGCGTCTCAGAAACTAATTAAATGTAATTAAAACTCTTTGAAAACTCTCCTCTTATTGTTCTAATTAGAATAATTTACTATAAATGAAGAATTGAGCTAGTGGTGCGTGGGAGCTAGGGAGGGTGGGTGGGAATAAGGACTAAACTAGGCCCTGTTGTGTTTCTTCTAGAGTCTATCTGTTAATGCTGTGACAGAAAATTCAAGTTTTAAATCTATGGGAGAAATGATATGGAGACTGCTTCAAACAAACCCTTTGAAGCTAGCCCAGTAATCCGATTGCCCTTTGTAACCTTTTGCAAATATTTTACTTCCTCACACCTTAATTAACACCTAATTCAGGTCAGTAGCAGTGCAAAGAACAGAAAATAACTTTCTTTTAGGACGGTTTGAGACATTCTACTACCCTTTCTAATCCTCTTGGATGTTAAGTTTCTACCTTGAGAGAAAGCTTCAGTTTAAACTATGGGGAAAAGGGTTGTACACTGTGGAAACTAGTTAATAATGCTTGCTTCTCTCCTTTATTTTTATTTTGTTTTCTAAGACTGAACTAGGCTCTGCTTTTCATTCTAGAGTCTATTGTTAATGCTGTAGCAGAAAATTCAAGTTTTAAAACTATGGGGGAAAATATATGGAGACTAATAAAGTCTCCCATTATTTGTATGTTGACCATTAAAAGCGACATAGTGTGACCACTTCTGATTTAAATAGGTTTGAAAATCAGTATCTTTGAGAAAATAGGCAAGGAAACTCCACCCTCTGGCACCAGCATGATAGCCCTCCAGCATCAAATCTACACATATTATAGCATGATCAAACTCTGCCATGGGGCCCAATTCTGCACTATCGATAGCAAAAACATTTTTGGAAGTCAAAATATAGTCCATGCGGGAGAAAGTATCATGTGCCCTGAACATGTGTGTATAATCGTGTTCTGTTGGATGATACAAACGCCAAAGGTCAACTAGGCCCAAAGAGGAGCACAAATAAGGGAGCCCTTTACCTGACTGACAGGCTGGTGCTGCCCTGGTGGAAGACCTACGAAGCCCAGGGTCTAATACCTGATTGAAATCCCGTGCCAGAAGTAAGGGCATCAGAAGCTTATCCAAACGATTATGCAGAATTTTCTTTAAAAAATGCATGCTCATGGACATTAGAGACATAAATAACAAGGTAAATTTCTTTTCCTGGAACTTAAAATTTTTAATAACAAAAAACAACCCCCAATCATCCTTAATAATAACTTGCACTTTACAGGGCCAATTCTTATGTATAAGCACTATAACACCTGCTTTTTTTATTAGATGAAGAATTAGTACATTTCCCTGATCCAACCACGTTTTAATTTAGCATGCTCTGCATCAGTTAGCTTTGTTTCTTGTAAACAAGCTTTATCAGTGGCTTCACTGCTTCAGAGTTGCTAAGATCTTTGCATGCTTTACAGGGGAGGACCAAGAGGCTATTCTCAGATGTGAGTCACCCATAGTAGCAAGACCTGAGAAGTAAGTACAGTTGTACAGTCATGGTTCTCACACTCCCAAGATGTCCAGCCTTCATCCTGGAGTGAGGGAAGCACCAGACATCATTTCCCAACTGTAAGAACACTAATACAGACTCAACAGCAAATTGATTACCCAATGGAGAAAAAATATACAGAAACAAAATATTAAAAACAAAAGAACAGTAAAAACCCACCCATACTCTAAAACCTGCCCCCCTCCCCACTATCAACAGCATTCCCCAGGAACAACAATTGTTCGCCATTCCCGTTAAAGCGAGAAATTGCAAATAGATCATGTGTTAGATGCAGTAGGGCCTCTCACCATCACCCTAGAACCATAGATGTCAAAAAAGTGATGTAGGAGTCCTGTGGTTGAAAATTTATCATAGAGCTATCATCTGAGAACCAGTCACAAAAATTTAAACCAAATGTCTTTCAATATCCATTTTAGAATCGGGCAAGTGTTCCTGAGGTGCAAAGGTGACATTTAACCAGTCTGCAGCTTTAGTGGATGAATCAAAGGATGACTTCCAATGACAATAGTCTGTTTCTTTACAGCATGCTAAATTCCTAAACAAATTTTAAAATACTTCTATCTATGGAGGAGGAAAGACTTCAGTGTAATAGTAGCTACCTACTAACATCGGGACACGCTACAGAGATACAATTCCTTGATGAAATCAAGGACTGGTGCAGGAACCGACGAGAGAAGGAAAAATTCTAGACTTGGTCCTTAGTGGAGCGCATGATCTGGTGAGGGACGTTATGGTACTGGGGCCGCTTGATAACAGTGACCATAATATGATCAGTTTTGAGATCGACCTTGAAGTAACTGTACACAGAAAGTCCAATACGTTAGCGTTTAACTTTAAAAAAGGAGACTATGATAAAATGAGAAGAACGGTAAAAAAAAAAACTTAGGGGGGCAACTGAGAGAGTAAAAACTGTACAACAGGCGTGGACGCTGTTCAAAAATACCATCCTGGAGGCCCAGGCCATACATATTCCGCGAATTAGAAAAGAAAGACGGAACTCCAAAAGACAGCCGGCCTGGTTGAAAAGTGAGGTGAAGGAAGCTATTAGGGCTAAAAGAAACGCCTTCAGAAAATGGAAGAAGGAACCGTCTGAAAATAACAAGAAGCAGCATAAGGAGTGTCAAAGCAAATGCAAGGCGCAGATAAAGAAGGCCAAGAGGGATTACGAAAAAAAGATAGCATTAGAGGCAAAAAAAAACATAGTAAAAAAAATTTTCAGTATATTAAAAGCAGGAAGCCGGCAAAAGAATCGGTTGGGCCGCTGGATGACCGAGGGGTAAAAGGGGCGATCAAGGAAGACAAAGACATAGCGGAGAGACTGAATGAATTCTTTGCTTCGGTCTTCACCGAGGAAGATTTGGGTGGGATACCGGTGTCGGAAATGGTATTTCAAGCGGATGAGTCGGAGAAACTTACTGACTTCACGGTAAACCTGGAGGACGTAATGGGGCAGTTCAGCAAACTGAAGAGTAGCAAATCTCCTGGACCGGATGGTATTCATCCTAGAGTACTGATAGAACTGAAAAATGAGCTTGCGGAGCTACTGCTAGTGATATGCAACTTATCCTTAAAATCGAGCGTGGTACCGGAAGATTGGAGGGTGGCCAATGTAACGCCCATTTTTAAAAAAGGCTCCAGGGGAGATCCTGGGAATTATAGACCGGTGAGTCTGACGTCGGTGCCGGGGAAAATGGTAGAGGCTATTATTAAAAACAAAATTACAGAGCACATCCGAGGACATGGATTACTGAGACCGAGTCAGCATGACTTTTGTGTGGGGAAATCTTGCCTGACCAATTTACTTCAATTCTTTGAAGGAGTAAACAAACATGTGGATAAAGGGGAGCCGGTTGATATTGTGTATCTGGATTTTCAAAAGGCGTTTGACAAGGTACCTCATGAAAGGCTACAGAGGAAATTGGAGGGTCATGGGATAGGAGGAAATGTCCTATTGTGTATTAAAAACTGGTTGAAGGATAGGAAACAGAAAGTGGGGTTAAATGGGCAGTATTCACAATGGAGAAGGGTAGTTAGTGGGGTTCCTCAGGGGTCTGTGCTAGGACCGCTGCTTTTTAATATATTTATAAATGATTTAGAGATGGGAGTAACTAGCGAGATAATTAAATTTGCTGATGACACAAAGTTATTCAAAGTCATTAACTCGCGACAGGATTGTGAAAAATTACAAGAGGACCTTACGAGACTGGGAGACTGGGTGGCTAAATGGCAGATGACGTTTAATGTGAGCAAGTGCAAGGTGATGCATGTGGGAAAAAAGAACCCGAATTATAGCTACGTCATGCAAGGTTCCACGTTAGCAGTTACGGACCAAGAAAGGGATCTGGGTGTTGTCGTCGATAACACACTGAAACCTTCTGCTCAGTGTGGTGCTGCGGCTAGGAAAGCGAATAGAATGTTGGGTATTATTAGGAAAGGTATGGAAAACAGGTGTGAGGATGTTATAATGCCGTTGTATCACTCCATGGTGCGACCGCACCTTGAGTATTGTGTTCAATTCTGGTCGCCGCATCTCAAGAAAGATATAGTAGAATTGGAAAAGGTGCAGCGAAGGGCGACTAAAATGATAGCTTTCCAAAAATACTAGGACTAGGGGGCATGCGATTAAACTACAGTGTAGTAAATTTAAACAAATCGGAGAAAAATTTTTCTTCACCCAACGTGTAATTAAACTCTGGAATTAATTGCTGGAAAATGTGGTGAAGGCGGTTATCTTAGCAGAGTTTAAAAAGGGGTTGGACAGTTTCCTAAAGGACAAGTCCATAAACCGCTACTAAACGGACTTGGAAAAATCCAAAATCCCAGGAATAACATGTATAGAATGTTTGTACGTTTGGGAAGCTTGCCAGGTGCCCTTGGCCTGGATTGGCCGCTGTAATGGACAAGATGCTGGGCTCGATGGACCCTTGGTCTTTTCCCAGTATGGCATTACTTATGTACTTATGTACATTGTTGTATGTGCAGCTACTATATTAAACCATCATTAGTCAAAAAAAACACCTCCATCCTATTTTTTATTTACCATTGAAAGGATTAGTAATTGTTTGAACCTCTTTGGTTATGACAGGTTTTACAATGGCCACCTGCCTCTGTTACCCCTTTGTCTTTGTAGAGGATCTCTTATCAGGAAAATGGGTAAAAAGAGGAGACGATCAGCAGAAGATGGATGATAGGAAACGGAGGGAGCCATTATAGAGGAAGGCAAGGCAAGGTCAAAAGTGATAAGGAAGTGGTAGGCCCATGAAAGCCAACGGTGATAAAGTAAATGGATGGTTATGGTGGTTGAGCACAAACTTCAAGGGTATTGTGAGCAGTATATGTAGGGAAAGATACATGCTGGACTAAATCAAGGTCAGAGAGAGAGAAGAAAAAATGCTTCAAAAACATGCATGCATTTGGGCTGCAAAAACCTAGGGAGTGGTACAGTTTAGAGGGTGAAAAATTTCTGTGCTTATATAACATAATTAGGGAGGAAATTCATAAGGAAAAATTTTGGACTGAATTGATTCCACAATTTGAATTTATTAAAAACTGACCCTTCCAAATGTTTACTAATTGGCTGTCATTAACTTTAAATGCATTGGATAGGATACAGTATTTCAGAAATTCATTTCTCCATGGTATAACAAACAGTTTTTTTAAAGATGAAATAAAGCTGTTGTCGCTTAACACTGTTGGTGAAAATCCAATTCACTTGATACAAAAAAACTTAGTGGCAGGAAGACATCCATAATTATAAGCCTTCATTGTGAAAAAGTACTACTACTACTACTTAGCATTTCTATAGCGCTGCTAGGGTTACGCAGCGCTGTACAAGTTTAAACATGGGGAAGGACAGTCCCTGCTCGAGAGAGATTACAATCTAAAGGTGACAAACTATGTAGTCAGTGTAGGTATCATGAGTGGGGAAGGTGGTTATGCGCCAAAAGCAAGGGAGAAGAGATGGGCTTTGAGTAAGGACTTGAAAATGGGCAGGGAGGGCGCATGGCGTATGGGCTCGGGAAAGCATAAGCAAAGCATAATTACTAATCTAAATTAGTAGGTATGAATTTGAACCGGAAAAAAAAACCCATTTGGCTTCATAACAAATCTGTGTTCTTTTTTTGTTTTTTTTTAAATCTTTTTAACAAGTAATTCAAAACAGAGCATGAACACAATGTCATTGATGCAAAATAAATGAGCAAAACAATGAAACACAAGATCTGTTATAACCAACTGTTAAATCAAAGCTCTGTTAAGTGACCCACCTGTCTTTTATCTTACAAAGAAAAGGAAAAAGAAGAAAACACCCCTCACCCGACCACATCCCCTATCCCATGTCCAGAAACTATGAAACTGTAGCATGAGGCAAGGAGGGTAGCTGCTCCAGGAACACTTCCACAAGCCACAGTACTCCTGAGAGACTGTACGAGTTGGAACAGAAACTGTCCGGCACTCCCAGTCAGCCATCTGCTGCATACTGGCATACCAGTGCTCCAGAGATGGGACTGAGCAATCATCATTGCAGGCTCCTCCATCAGTGAAGGAATTGGCTTGTTATTTTAATATTAAGATGGCAACAATACATAGTTCCATTCAAAATCTTCCTGAATATTTGTATTTATCTTCACCACAGGCAGCTTATAAAGAACAAGGTATTCCAGCAGATAATAGATTCCTCTGAAGTTTATTGCTTATTAAACAAAATTTAATCTCAGTGTTCATTAGATTCATGTCCCACTTATTTATTACAAACTTAACATGTGCATGGAGAAGGCTGACACCCTGGATGGTACTAGGATTACAGCAGTTGGGGTTCCTCAGGAAGGATCTCTGTTGAACCATAGAACTGCATCTGGATTGTTGATTTTACTTTATTTGGACATTGCAACATAGATAAGTGGCGTTCTTTTATGATTTTCTTTTTGGTGTGGGGGGGTGAAACACATTTTTTGTGACTGTTTATTATGCCTGCATGGGGGACTGATTATGATCTTTGGGACTGCAGCATTGAATTCATAGTAGCAGGTCTGAAAGAATTGAAATAGTAATTTTGAAAAGATTGGGCAATATTTTTATGGGTTATTTATTCTTTCACTGTTGGTATTACTTTATTGTACTTATGGATTTCCCGGTGTTGGTGCATAAATAGACCAAGGTCTTGGCCAGAAGTGGTTGTAGTGTCATTTGCATGGTATCATCACACTTTCATTGAAGTGTATTTATGCACTGAGAACTTCCATCATTATTACAAAATTGTTCTTGCTCTTTCTCTAATTATTTTTGAGGAAATTTAGGTTGTATATATACCACTTAGTTATTATAGCATATACCATCTGAGATTATTTCACGGATTACTGATTGGACACATTTCTGGTGTCTTAGGCAGTGTTATTTTAACACCCATTGCAAAATATAAGATAGATCCGAGTGTAATGACCCACTACAGACCTATTAATAAGTATTAGTTGGATTCTAGTCTAACTTGTGTTAATTTCCTGATACAAAAGATTTTGTTTAAGCTGAAGTTATTGCATAGATTAAGATACTTTGTAAAAAGTCGGTATTTTCGACTACTAGTCCAGGCAGTGATTTTAACGTCTTTTGATTATTGTAACATCTGTTATTAGGCCTTAGGGTTCTTCTTTGAGTGGGCCTTTGCAAGTGAGTACTTTTTCGCTTGTTTGACCTCCCCAGTAATGGCTATGATCGAGGTTGTGTTGGGGAGGGGACGGTATGGTTATTTGTATAGTTAAACAACCGATGATGTCCTGGGCACATCAGTGATGGAATAGTTGATATATTCTCTTCATAAAACAAAAACCCCAACCCTGAGAAGGGGATACATAGGAACCTTACTGGACTTATGAACTCTTTATTTCTGGCCAAGTTTGCAATGTTGTACTTGGGTGGGGAAGGCTATTGCTCCCACCATTGGAATGGTTACATTTTGAAAGCTTTTAACCTTCCACAACACAAAACGGACACTCCATGAAACTAACAACCAGCAAATTTAAAAAAATCATAGAAAGTATTTTTCACACAGTGCATAATTAACCTGTGAATTCAGAAGTTTGGGTATGTTCCTAGAGGAAAAGTCAATAAAATATTATTTGCCATAAAACTTGAAAGAACCATTGCTTATCCCTGAAAATCAGCTGTGGGACTCAGTCAGATACTTGTGACCAGTGGTGTGCTGGAGCAGGCTCTCACAGGCTCGCAAGAGCCGCTTGTTAAGTTTTTAAGAATTTTGGGAGCCGGTTGTTTAAGTAGGGGGCCCTCCATGGCTACTTTAACAACTGGCTCCCAAAATGTGGGCTTGGGCCCCCTGCTGAATTCTCTTTTACTTTACTGGTGGGGATGCTGAGCCCTGCCAGCCAAGTAAATAGACTGCTGCTGCTCCCTGCTCTTTGTTTCCAGCTCTGAACAGCACTTGGGACTTCTCGAGCATGTGAAAGAAGTTCCAGCATGCTGCTCAGAGCAAGATGTTGGGAGTGGTGGCAGTCCATTTATTGGCTGCCAGCAAAGGTATGCCTAGCGTGCTCGCACGAAGGGAGGGAGGAGAGAGAGGCAAGTTTTGCTCTCCACCCCCCCACCCCCCCAGCCACCCCTGGCCCTTCCAACTGCAGAGCTGGCTACGTCCGGAGAAAGAGCCTGTTGTTAAAAATTTACCAGCACACCCCTGCTTGTGACCCAGACTGGCCACTGTTGGAGACAGGATACTCCGCTCAGTGGACCTTAGTCTGACTCAGCATGCCTTTCTTTAGGAATAATATTAATGTAGCTCTCTCACTTTAGCTTTTTTTATTCATTTAAATTCTTTACATGTTTTTCAGATCCCAGCTTAAAGACTCTGTGTAAGTTAGCAGTAATTCATCACAACCTGGACCAGTCCTGTCTCCCACATGATCTCAGGTACCTGAACTGGGAAGTCCAGATATAAAATGAAATCCCTGCGCTTTGCTTGGTGGCTTTTCCTCCGTGAGGTGCAGGCAAATTACCTGCACTGAGACATAGATGAGGAGTGCAGTTTTTATCTTTGTGACTGCTTCAGTGTCGTAGCGAGGGGGCTGCCACCCGGGGCGGGGCGGTTCGCCGTTGCACACACCCCCCCCCCCAGGTGCAACACGATGACATACCCCCCCCTCTCGGCGCATCGACACACACACACCCCCCCCCGACCCAGTGCCCACCATCTTCCGTCCAACCAGCTCCCTACCTTTAAAAGAAATATCGGAATCCAAAGTGAGGCGCAGCGCCTCGCGCCTGCACGTAAAAGAAATGTGCACCGTCTCATCGGGCCTTCCCTTGCTCTGTTTGTCCCGCCCTCCGCTGACGCAACTTCCTATTTCCGCAAGGGCAGGACAGACAGAGCGAGAGAAGGCCCGATGAGACGGTGCACATTTCTTTTACATGCAGGCACGAGGCGCTGTGCCTCGCTTCGGATTCGATATTTTTTTTAAGGTAGGGAGCTGGTTGGATGGAGGAGGGTGGGCACTGCGGGGGGGGGGGGGGGCAGGGAGCACCCCCCCCTCCCAAGAGCTGACACCCGGGGCGGACCGCCCCTCCCGCCCCCCCCCCCCCCCCCCCTTGCTACACCACTGGACTGCTTTGATACCAGACCAGACTGTTTGAAAGTGTCCTTGAAGGATCTGAAGTCTGGCTGCAGGCAGGAGTAGAAGTTTCTTTGCACCTCTGTAGTGTATCATGTTATTTGGGGCTCTTCCTCTTACATAACGCCACTCACTGTGCTTTCCTTTGTATCTGCAGCAAGGTCCTTAGTGTTTGTCACCTCTCACAATCCTTGTGCTAGACGGATTGTGTAGCGCATCGATTCCAGTTAAATTATAGGGGCTCTGTAGCTTAAGAGCTTGGAAATGCATTGGGAAGGAAATGTAGGGAGACGCACAGACCTGATTAATGCTGGCAGTGAAGAGATAAGTGCGTTTTACAAGCCTTCTTTTTCTTGTTTCAGGTGGGAGCTGACAGCAATGACAACAAACAGCAACATCAGCCGTCCAGTCCTCTCCTCGCAAGGATAGCATCAAGATTGACTCTGTTTGGAGACAGCTTTGCCAACCCAAATTCTGCCTGCAGAGACTGGGCATCTCACGCCTGCGTGCTGTCTGCAGAGACTAGATTTTTCACTCCATGATCTGCCCACAGAGGTTAAGCCTCTCACCCCCACGCATTCAGCAGAGACTGAACCCCATGTCACGCTGTAACCTGCCAGCACCTACCCTTCCACATTCTGCGCGGAGGGAGGAAACCCAGACCTCACAGTCTGCTCTTGGCTAAGATCCCACCGTATTATTTGTTCCCTTACAGAGACTGACCCTGACCACTGTGCTCTTCGTTGGCAGGTGTGCCTGAAGCCAAACAAGAAGGGGACGTGGGGTGGTGGTGGTGAAAGGAACATAAGCTCTACAATTCTTTGTATATTCTTTTGTATGTATTTAAACAACAAGTGCAGTTTTAAAAGAATTTGTTGTTATTGGTCTTTTGCTTGTGATGAGAGGGAAGGTTTAATACTACATCGTATGAGGAATCGTCTTTCTTCAGCACTGGGCGCAACACAGAAAGGGTACTACCTACCTCTGCTCAGGGAGAAGGGAGATGAAAGAGACCATTTTCTGCAGGTCATAGTGCAAGAGAGGACACTAGGAAATCCTTCACTTTCTTTCACTCTTAAGAACATAAGAATAGCCATACTGGGTCAGACAAGTGGTCCATCTAGCCCAATATCCTAATTCCAGCAGTGGCCAATCCAGGTCACAGGTATGTGGCAGAAACCCAAGTACTGGCAACATACCATGCTACAAATCCCAGGGCAAACAGTGGCTTCCCCGTGTCCATCTCAATAACAGACTATAGACTTTTCCTCTAGGAATTTGTCCAAACCTGTTTTTAAACCTAGACATGCCCCCTACTCGCTTGCTGTAAGAATGTGCTGTCACAGTGGTTGTCTTGAGTTCACTGTAAAGAAACTGGGTATGGTGGAAGAAAACTCTGTGGTCCTGAGCCACTGATCCCTTTCTCCAGTAGACGGCGTGTGATGGATGAATTTTTCTGAGCTAGTGTTTTTATTGCAAATCTGGGTCAACACACAAGGGTGGAAGTGAACAGATTCCAAGAAACCAGCCCAAACAAAGACTAAGTGCATTAAAGTAAGTTTATTGGGACCCAACACAGTCCGTGTTTCGGCATGCAAGCCTTCCACAGGGGTCAAAATACTTCAGATTGCAACAGCACTGCTGGGAACATGTGAGCCTTTATAAAGGCTCAATGATAAGGCTGTGTATCTGAAAAAGCCTGAGGAAGGCTTGCATGCCGTAACATGGACCGTGTTGGGTCCCAATAAACTTACTTTAATGCTCTTAGGCTTTGTTTGGGCTGGTTTCTTGGAATCTGTTCACTTCCACCCTTGTGTGTGACCTTTGATGTTTTTGTAGAAGGCATGGACCCCCTTGACTTGCCTTATTGCAAATCTGGACATTCCAGGAATCATCATATCATCTAAGCAGAAGCCTCTGCACGAAAGGAGGAGTGCCCAGGCCTGTACTAAATATACACATGCTACATGCAGGTATGTGTGAGCTGATAGCAATGAATTAGTGCAGAGGATCGCTGGAACGCACATCTCTGTCATCATTTGGTGGAATGGCTTGTGTGTTCTCTGTCTAGGGGTTGTCCCCAAGGTGCCTCTCAAGTAGAAGGCTCCCCTATTTATAACATAGTAGATGACGGCAGAAAAAGACCTGCACGGTCCATCCAGTCTGTATATGTATATATGTTTTCAGTGTACACAGCCTAGAACTGTGGATAGTTGTGCTTTCTAAATATTTAAAGAAAGAAAGAGATCCCAGGATCTCAACAGCAATGAAGATACAAGAAGACTCCTTTTCACTGCATATCATAAGTAATCCACAAGCAGAAGCAGCACATCTGTCAAAAGAAAAATAAGATTCAATTCACAGGATTTTTTTATTATTTCACCATTAGCCTTCCGCGGTTTAAAAAGTATGCTTAGATTTGATCCCCAAATTAAAAAAAAAGTTCAGTATATCAGGACCATGACCCTTTAAAGAAGCTTGTAGAAACACTGGTACGGCAGCTTCAGAAGCTTATGTCAAAGAGCTCTACTGCAATATTGTCTTAGATTAAATTAAATTTCCCTAATGCAAAAGGTATTAAATCTCTTAAACATGCCAGATATGTATCTCTTTCAGGAGAAGTTAGATGCTTAACTGATTATTTGTCATTTAGACGGGCAGTTAAAAACTTTTTATTTAGGGAATACTGGATGGATTGTTAATTATTTTTTGTAGATATGAAATGGGACCCTTAAAGGTGCACCGAAAAATAGCCTCGCATTCAGGCCACCTCTTAGCGCATCTGCCAAAAAGCTGAATTTCTATTTGCAGCAATAATGGCCAGGCACCAAGTCCAAAATTAGCATCTGGCCATTTATCGCTTGAGCTCTTACATCTCCTGTTTACTTTGCAGTAAGGGCTCAAGGTCAAGCCCCATGGTAATCGGGCAGTGTGGCCGTGCTGCTGAATATGGCCGGGAACACCTTCCCATGGTAAGAAAAAAAAAAAACCCAGAAAATTATTTTCTGCCATGGGAAACTGAGTTCGCAAACTCAGAACTACCGCCGGGCTCCTGTGCAACCCCAGCGGTAGGGACGATTTGGCACACGCTACCTCTGCCTTTGTCAAGGGACCTCTGTGTTAATTCCCTGCTAGTATTATTTGTATTTCCTGGGATATTCTCAGCTTTCTCCTATGTGACCTGCTTTGAGCTGTGTTTAGGTATTTGCAGGATATAACATAGACCCCTGCGGAACTCCACAATCTACCCTTCTCCATTTGACTTGACATTCCTTTTGCTGTTTCTTATTATTTTCAGTTGGTTCCATTTTCTGAAAGATTTTCTTTTTGCTCTAATAGTTTCCTTCACCTCACTTTTAACCATGCCGGCTGTCATTCGGTTTTCCGTCCTCCTTTTTTTAACATGGAATATATTTGGCCTGAGTGGCACTTTTACCCCTCGGTCATCTAGCGGTCCAACCGATTCTTTTGCCAGCTTCTTGCTTTTAATATACCTAAAAAAAATTTTTTACTATGCATTTTTGCCTCCAACGCAATCTTCTTTTTTTTTAAGTCTCTTTGCCTTCCTTATCAGTGCTTTGCATTTGATCTGCCATTCTTTATGTAGTTTCCTATTATTTTCAGTTGGATCCTTACATTAGTACATAAGTATTGCCATACTGGGAAAGACCAAATGTCCATCAAGCCCAGCATCCTGTTTCCAACAGTGGCCAATCCAGGTCACAAATACCTGACAAGATCCCCAAAAAGTACAAAACATTCTATACTGCTAATCCCGAAATAATGGATTCTCCCCAAGTCTATTTAATAATGGTCTATGGACTTTTTCTTTAGGAAGCCATCCAAACCTTTTTTAAACTCGGCTACACTAACCACTTTCTTCCATGTTCTGAAAGATTTTCTTTTTGCTCTAATAGTTTCCTTCACCTCACTTTTTAACCATGCCATCTGTCGTTTGGTATTCCTTCCTCCTTTTGAATAGATTGAATCTATTTGGCCTGGGCTTCCAGGATGGTATTTTTGAACAGCATCCACGCCTGATATAAACTTTAGACCTTTGCAGCTGCTCCTCTTGTTTTTTTTCACCATTCTTCTCATTTTATCATAGTCTCCTTTTTGAAACTTCAATGCTAACATATTGGATTTCATGTGTGTACTTACTGCAGAGATTATTTCAAATCTGATCATGTTATGATCATTGTTATCAAGAGGCCCCTGCACCAGATCATTCACTCCACTAAGGACTAGGTCTAGAATTGTTCTTCCTCTTTTTGGCTCCTGAACCAGCTGCTCTATAAAGCAGTCCTTGATTCCATCAAGGAATTTTACCTCCGTAGCATGCATTGATGTTACATTTATCCAGTCAATATCGGGGTAATTGACATCACTCATTATTATCATGTTCCCCAGTTTATTAGCTTCCCTAATTTCTGATAACATTTCTACTAAATATAAGAATAAAATAAACATTCCATATGACACAGATAGCGTGCAATCATTATGGATAGAAATTCCATGTGTGAAGGAAAGGAGTATTCTTGTGGGGCTGTACTACCATCTGCTGAGACAGAATGAACTTATGGATGAAGAAATGTTTACAGAAATTAGGAAAGTTGTCAAATTGGGCAGTGCTATAATAGTGGGTGATTTCAATTACCCTAGTATTGACTGGATAAATGTTTGCATCAAGGAGTGCCAGGGAGATACAATTTCTGGATGTAATAAATGACTGCTTCTTGGAGCAGCTGGTCCAGGAACCAATCAGAGAGGGAGCCATTTTGGATCTGATCGTTGGTGGCATACAGGGCATAGTTTGAGAGGTGGTAGTGTTGGGTCCCCTGGGAAACAGTGATCATAACATGAACAAGTTTGAGCTACTATCTGGGATGAACCTGCAAAAGAAATCTACTGTAGCTGCATTTCATTCTTGAAAGGACGACTATAATAAAATGAGGAAAATGGTTACAAATAAACTAAAAGGATTGGCTGCAAAGGTTAGGACACTAAATCAGGAGTACATGTTATTCAAAAATACCAGTTTGGAAGGCCAGTCCCGATGCATTCCACATATTTGCAAATGCGGAAAGAAGAGAAAACAGCCTGCATGGTTAAAATGTGAAGTAAAAAAGGACATTACAGACAAAAGATTGTCCTTCAAACAATGGAAAAAGGACCCAAATGAAGAAAACAAGTCAGATGCAAAGCATTAATAGAAAAGGCTAAAAGAGAACACAAAGAAAAATTTGACGCAGAGGCTAAAACTCAGGATTAATAGCATGGAATGTTGTTGCTAATTCGGTTTTTGCCAGGTACTTTGTGACTAGCTTGGCCACTGTTTGGAAAACAGGATAGTGGGCTAGATGGACCACTGGTCTGACCCACTATGGCTACTCTTATGTTCATCCTCAAATCTATGAGATATACTGTCATTATAATGTCTAGCCTGAAAATACACCCACATATAGGTGTGAGGGATGTCCCAGTGCTGTTGAAATTGTACAAACGAAGGGAAGCCTCCATCCCCAACCTTAAGAATCTGAAAAAAAAAAGTGTAACACCCTTTCCCTCCCAGAGTTGGAAAATAGAATTCCCTATACCCAGAATAAAATCAGGATTCCCCACCAAATTGAGAAATAGTGAGGCCTGATCCCCGGCTTCTACATAACATACATAGAGATCCATGCCGAAATCGAAGCTTATTTTGTAACAATGCGCCTAACTTAATTGGCTTAACAAGCTCATCAGCTTTGATAACAGCTCTTAACATGCAATAATGAGCCCTAATTTGCAATAATTAGAATTTATGCTTACAGCTGGCTAAGCGCAGTCTGTGATGCAGTGCGCCTAATTTCTATCGTGCAGGCAAAAAGGAACATGGATAGAGGTAGGGAAATGGGTGTTTCATGGGCGGTCCAAAATTTATGCACGTAGTTATTGAATATGGCTGAGTGTGTGTAAATCTGCGTGCTAGGATTTACGCCACATTTTCATTGGTGTAAATGGAGGCACAGAGATATCAACTGAGCATATTCTATATACTGCGCCTATATCTAGCTGTCACGTATAGAAATACAGTTGGCAGCGATTTCTGTGCTGATCTTTCAGGCATCATATATAGAATCTCCCGCTGTCTGTCTTCTCCTGTCTTTTCCTACACCATTTCCAATTTAGTTGAAAAGGCTGCAGGAACTGAAGCTTACATTTAAACTTTCCCAGGATCTTGGTGTACCAGATTTATAGGGATACTAGTAAAAAAGGCCCGTTTCTGACAGAAATGAAATGGGCGCTAGCAAGGTTTTCCTCGGAGTGTGTAAGTTTGAGAGTGTGTGTGAGAGATGGAGTGTGTGTGTCAGAGAGAGAATATGAGAGAGACAGAGTGTGTGAGACTGTGTGTGTGACAGAGAGATAGAGTGCGATAGACAAGAGAGTGTGTCAGAGAGAGTGTATGTGAGAGAGAGTGAGTGAGTGTCCCCCCCTCTCGCAGGTGCCCCACCCCCCTTTTGCAGGGCCCCCCACCCCACCCCCACCTCTCTGGTCTCAGGATCCCCTCCTCACCTCCCCCCTGCAGCCACCCATGTCCAGCGACCCTCCCCTCCCCCCCCCCATGCATCAAACCCCCTCGCCACCCGTAGCTGCCATTGGTAACGCTGTCTAGCTGCTGCTGCTTCTCCTGTTGAGCAGCAGCAACCGCTACAAAAAGAAAAAAAGCAATAATGTTTTTAAACATCAAGCACGGACCGCAGACAGCCATCAGGCATTGGCTGTCGGCTCTGCAGCCGGTCCTCCTCTTGCCTCTCACTTTGTTGTGCTCCTCTGGGGTCTTACTCCAGGGGCAGTGACATGGAGGCGAGAGGAGGAGTGGCTGCAGAGCCGACAGCCAATGCCTGATGGCTGTCTGCGGTGCCGTGCGTGATGTTTAAAAACATTTATGGCTTTTTTTTCTTTTTGTAGCAGCCGCTGCTGCTCAACAGGAGAAGCAGCAGCGGCCGGACAGTGTTACCAGTGGCAGCTGCGCGTGGCGAAGGGGTTGATGTGCTGGGGGGGGGGGGTTGTCTGATGGCTGTCTGTGGTGCTGTGCTTGTCATTTTTTTGATGCGCCGCTTGGCGCACTCACAGCTGATTCCCAGGCAGGGGGAGGAGTAGGGAACACCGCATGTTTCCTTACTCCTCCCCCTGCCTGGGAATCAGCTGTGAGTGACGTCAGCCTGGCTACGGAGCCTAGCTCAGCAACTCCAGGAGCCACGGACACAGGTAGTCACACATTAGAACGTTGGTGGTGAGAATTATTATATAGGATAAGGATAACACCCAAATTCACCAGTTTCAAGGGGAAAAAATGGACTCTAGTAATCATCTCATTAATCCACTGCAGTAATGCTGTGACATTATAAGTTCTGAGGTCTGGAAAATTCAAGCCCCCCCCCCCCCCCCAAGCTGTATCTGTTTTCCCTTCGGTGCTGCAGACCACCCAGACACGGAGAGACTTACCTGTCTACAGTGAAAAAGTAACAACAAAGAATATTTAACTTATTACTACTACTGCTTAACATTTCTAGAGCGCTACTAGGATTACGCAGCGCTGTACAGTTTAACAAAAAAGGACAGTCCCTGCTCAAAAGAGCTTACAATCTAATGGGCGAAATGTCGAGTTGGAGCAGTCTAGATTTCCTGAATAGAAGTATGGTGGTTAGTTGCCGAAGGCGACATTGAAGAGGTGGGCTTTGAGTAAGGATTTGAAGATGGGCAGGGAGGGGGCCTGGCTTATGGGCTCAGGGAGTTTATTTCAGGCATGGGGTGAGGTGAAGCAGAAAGGGCGGAGCCTGGAGTTGGGCTTTTCAGTGACAGGAACAACTGGTGGAGGTCTTTTCTCAATTATTTTGTACTCATTTATGTTTTTTTTTTTATTGGGGAGGTTTATTATATATTTTTGTATGTTATAGTCGTGTAATTTCTGATTGATTGCATGAGTCTCTTATTCTCATTGATGTAACTCACCTTGAATCTTGCTTAAGATAGTTGGCAAGTAAAAAGCCTCTGATACCACAAAGAATATGTTCCACACAATGTGGAAACTAACATGGATCAAAAACTAACTTCCCAACAAAAACTTTCCATACGCTAGTCCAATCCACGGTCCTTGCCCATGCAGACTACTGCAACGGAATATACGCAGGCTGCAGGCAACAAGCACCAAAGAGGCTTCACGTTACTCAAAACACAGTAGCCAGGCTAATATTCAGAAAACATCAATTCAAGAACTCAAGACCACTACTACACGACCTCCACTGTCTACCAATTAAATCTGCCATGTGTGGGAAAGCGCGGGGTACAAATGTAATAAATAAAAATCATGTATATCCTTCAAAATATGTTCTCTGACCTACAGGACAATCTTCAGCCTCACACTGAATTACATGACAAACCTACTAGAACTTCCACTATGCAATGCAATCATGAACGCAATAAACTACCTTGCCATACACTTTCCTAGATGTCTAGGAGTAAAATTGGGCAGGCTGGATGGACCATTCAGGTCTTTATCTGCCGTCATTTACTATATGTTAACATATGAAACCAGCTACTCATATGTTTTGCACCAAACTATGGAACACATTACTGAAAGAAATCAAACGCTTGAATCATTACCTCACATTCCGCAAACACCTCAAAGCACATTTCTTCAAACAATCGTATCCCGTTGAGCTCTCAAAGGCAGCCAAGACATCACAATACCTGAATACCTCAAAACTATTCAAGGACAACACCAACCAACCCATGTATGTAATCATATACTGAGTCTTAACATAAGCTATCTGTTAGCCATATTGAACAAACTACTAGTTTGGAAAATGTGAGGTACAAATGGTGGAAATATATAAATAAATAGATAAATAAATAAATAAATAAATGTCATAGTATAGTGACCTAATGCTGAAGGAAAGGTGGGAAAATAACTATCCAATATTCTCTGGTAGATAGATAGTATATAATCCACTGCTGGAACCAGGATCACTGCTACCTGGTAGAAACTCATACTGATATAATCCAATCCCGAATTACACTATATTGCCCTTCACTATAATGATATCTTTTATATATGTGGGTGTATTTCTTTTGAGTACCCTCAGATCTTTCCACTATCTTTGGCACTCAGGTATACTGCTGCCTAGTGGTGTAGCACTTCTGAGTTAGGAGTAACCCAATGAAAGAAGTGCTACACCACTAGGCAGCAGTATAGGAAGCCAAGTTGGTTAATCTCTGTTTCTAGTACCCCTAAGCAGCCGTCATCTAGTACACTCAAAACAAAGCAAGCAAACCTAGGAGCTGCTGCAAGGAGGTTTAATAGACAGGAGTGGAAGTGAGTCTATCTAGTCCACTGTAAGCAAGGAAGTCAATTTGGTTAATTTCTGTTTCCACTCCCCCCCCCCCCCCCCCCCCCCCATGCAGCCGTCATCCAGTACAAAGCATGCCAACCTATGAGCTGCTGCTAGGAGGTTTAATAGACAGGAGTGGAAGTGAGTCTATCTACTCCACTGTAAGCAAGGAAGCCAATTTGGTTAATCTCTGTTTCCAATCCCCCATGCAGCCGTCATCCAGTACACTCAAAACAAAGCAAGCAAACCTATGAGCTGCTGCTAGGAGGTACTCCTGTCTATTAAACCTCCTTGCAGCAGCTCCTAGGTTTGCTTGCTTTGTTTTGGGTGTACTAGATATGACGTCTACACGGGAGAGTGGAAACAGAGATTAGGCTCACTTCCACTTCTGTCTATTAAACCTCCTAGCAGCAGCTCATAGGTTTGCTTGCTTTGTTTTGAGTAAATGGCAAAGACGGCTGCGAGGGGGAGTGGAAACAGAGATTAACCAAATTGGCTTCCTTGCTTACAGTGGAGTAGATAGGCTCACTTCCACTCCTGTCTATTAAACCTCCTAGCAGCAGCTCATAGTTTGGCATGCTTTCTTTTGAGTGTACTGGATGACGGCTGCATGGGGGTGGCGGGGAGTGGAAACAGAGATTAACCAAATTGGCTTCCTTGCTTACAGTGGAGTAGATAGGCTCACTTCCACTCCTGTCTATTAAACCTCCTAGCTGCAGCTCATAGTTTGGCATGCTTTCTTTTGAGTGTACTGGATGACGGCTGCATGGGGGGGGGGGGGAGTGGAAACAGAGATTAACCAAATTGGCTTCCTTGCTTACAGTGGACTAGATAAACTCACTTCCACTCCTGTCTATTAAACCTCTTTGCAGCAGTTCATAGGTTTGCTTGCTTTGTTTTGAGTGTACTAGATATGACGGCTACACGGGGGAGTGGAAACAGAGATTAGGCTCACTTCCACTCCTGTCTATTAAACCTCCTTTCAGCAGCTCATAGGTTTGCTTTCTTTGTTTTGAGTGTACTAGATGACGGCTGCATGGGGTAGTGGAAATAGAGATTAGCCAAATTGGCTTCCTTGCTTACAGTGGACTAGATAGGCTCACTTCCACTCCTGTCTATTAAACCTCCTTGCAGCAGCTCATAGGTTTGCTTGTTTTGTTTTGAGTAAATGGCAAAGACGGCTGCGAGGGGGAGTGGAAACAGAGATTAACCAAATTGGCTTCCTTGCTTACAGTGGAGTAGATAGGCTCACTTCCACTCCTGTCTATTAAACCTCCTAGCAGCAGCTCATAGTTTGGCATGCTTTCTGTTGAGTGTACTGGATGATGGCTGCATGGGGGGGGGGGGGAGTGGAAACAGAGATTAACCAAAGTGGCTTCCTTGCTTACAGTGGAGTAGATAGGCTCACTTCCACTCCTGTCTATTAAACCTCCTAGCAGCAGCTCATAGTTTGGCATGCTTTCTTTTGAGTGTACTGGATGACGGCTGCATGGGGGGGGGGGGGTAGTGGAAACAGAGATTAACCAAATTGGGTTCCTGAGTGGAGTAGATAGGCTCACTTCCACTCCTGTCTTTTAAACCTCCTTGCAGTAGCTAATAGGTTTGCTTGCTTTGATTTGAGTGAACGGGAATGACAGCTGCGCTGGGAAGGGAAACCTTAGACGGTCCTAATTTGCTTCCTTGCATACAGTGGACTAGATAGGCTCACTTCCACTCCTGTCTATTAAACCTCCTTGCAGCAGCTCCTAGGTTTGCTTGCTTTGTTTTGAGTGTACTAGATATGACGGCTACACGGGGGAGTGGAAACAGAGATTAGGCTCACTTCCACTCCTGTCTATTAAACCTCCTTTCAGCAGCTCATAGGTTTGCTTGCTTTGTTTTGAGTGTACTAGATGACGGCTGCATGGGGTAGTGGAAACAGAGATTAGCCAAATTGGCTTCCTTGCTTACAGTGGAGTAGATAAGCTCACTTCCACTCCTGTCTATTAAACCTCCTTGCAGCAGTTCATAGGTTTGCTTCCTTTGTTTGAGTGTATAGAAATGACGGCTGCGTGGGGGGGGGGGGAGTGGAAACAGAGATTAACCATATTGGCTTCCTTGCTTACAGTGGACTAGATAGGCTCACTTCCACTCCTGTCTATTAAACCTCCTTGCAGCAGCTCATAGGTTTGCTTGCTTTGTTTTGAGTGAATGGCAATGACGGCTGCGAGGGGGAGTGGAAACAGAGATTAACCAAATTGGCTTCCTTGCATACAGTGGACTAGATAGGCTCACTTCCACTCCTGTCTATTAAACCTCCTTGCAGCAGCTCATAGGTTTGCTTGCTTTGTTTTGTGTGTATAGAAATGACGGCTGCGAGGGGGAGTGGAAACAGAGATTAACCAAATTGGCTTCCTTGCTTATAGTGGACTAGATAGGCTCACTTCCACTCATGTCTATTAAACCTCCTTGCAGTAGCTCATAGGTTTGCTTGCTTTGTTTTGTGTGTATAGAAATGACGGCTGCGAGGGGGAGTGGAAACAGAGATTAACCAAATTGGCTTCCTTGCATACAGTGGACTAGATAGGCTCACTTCCACTCCTGTCTATTAAACCTCCTTTCAGCAGCTCATAGGTTTGCTTTTTTTGTTTTGAGTGTACTGGATGACGGCTGCTTAGGGGTAGTAGAAACAGAGATTAACCAAATTGGCTTCCTTGTTTATAGTGGACTAGATAGGCTCATTTCCATTCCAGTTGATTGTACCGCTTTGTTTAACCTTCTAAAAGATTTGTACAGCGCTGGGTTATGGCTGGTGATCGCAGCATACTGTAAGCAGTAGCGGCGTGAAAACAAAGAATCGCTCCTTCCGGCATTAAACCTTACGTTAAGCTCCAGAACGCCCGATCCGCTAAGTTACGCCCCCCTGTGACGTCATGTAAACCGTCGCCCCCTGTGACGTCATGTAAACCGTCGCAGGGAGGATGGAACTGTTATGGAGGACACGAATAGTAAGGAAATAGGTCGGTGGATCTCGGGAGAATAATCCTCAGCTGCTGCCTTCTAAAAACATTTGTTTTGGAGGATAAACGACTGGGCAAAGAGAAAAATTAACTTTTAAAGGTTTGTAAATATGGAATCTGGGAGGATCCAGCTGTGTCCGGGTTTTTTTTTAACCTTTTGGCCTCCATGATGTAGTTACACATATTAATGGATCTCTTTCTCTGGGATGCGTAAGGGAAGTACTACTACTGTTGGTGAAAATCCAATTCACTTGATACAAAAAACTTAGTGGCAGGAAGACATCCATAATTATAAGCCTTCATTGTGAAAAAGTACTACTACTACTACTTAGCATTTCTATAGCGCTGCTAGGGTTACGCAGCGCTGTACAAGTTTAAACATGGGGAAGGACAGTCCCTGCTCGAGAGAGATTACAATCTAAAGGTGACAAACTATGTAGTCAGTGTAGGTATCATGAGTGGGGAAGGTGGTTATGCGCCAAAAGCAAGGGAGAAGAGATGGGCTTTGAGTAAGGACTTGAAAATGGGCAGGGAGGGCGCATGGCGTATGGGCTCGGGAAGTCGGTTCCAGGCATAAGGTGATGCGAGAGAAAGGGCGGTGGTGGAGAAGGGTACAGATAGGAGTGATTTGTCCTGAGAGCAGAGGTTATGGGTGGGAACATAGGGGGAGAGGAGGGTAGAGAGGTAATGGGGGGCTGCAGATTGAGTGCACTTGAAGATTAAAAGGAGAAGCTTGAACTGTATACGGTAGCGGATCGGAGCCAGTGAAGCGACTTGAGAGAGGGGTGATATGAGAGTATCGGTTCACACGGTAGATAAGACGTATCCTTACTACACTCACATTAGCCCTCTCCTAATTCACTTCATTGGCTCCCGATCCATTTCAACATTATTATTATATTTGTATAGCACTACCAGACATATGCAGCGCTGAACACCTGATACAAAGAGACAGTCCCTGCTCAAAAGAGCTTACAGTCTAAATAATTCAGACGGCCAAGACAGTTAAGGGTGAGGCATTGGCTCTGCAGCTCCTCAGTCCACACTCATCTCTCCCTACACTCCTCCCATTGGCTAAATCTCTCTTATGTGTCCCTTCTTCTCCACTGCCAGCAGACTCCATTCCCACTTATGCCTGGAATCTGTCCTGATTAAATTGTAAGTTCTGTTGAGCAGGGACTCTCCTACATGTGCTGCATACGTCTGGTAGCACTGTAGAAATAAGTATTAGTACTTAGTATGCATGTGTTTACCGGTGTCATGCTTGGTGTTGTTTGGGTTTAAGATTTAACCAAAGCACTAATCCATCTCTTTCTTTTCCAGGTCCTGTAGAGATCTTTGGCTCCAGGGTCACAATGTACCGCTCCTCATCCCAGCCAAATACTTTGGCACGCAGTGCTGAGCAGGATCAGATTCCCAGCAGAATCGGTATAAGGCCACCTCTGCATGGGGCAAAAGGATCCAGAACTTGTAAAAAGACAATGCGTGTAGCTAGCAGAATTCAGAAGCAACTGTTATCCACAGAGGAGGAGGTGCAGGCGAGCAGTCCTGAGAGCAGCTTGGAGGGCACTTCCAGTGAGGATGAGCAAGACCAGAGTCAGAGCAGCCACACTGTTATTTCAAGAGAACCAGAACAGGAGCTAAGAAAAGGTACCACATCTATCCAAAGCACCTTTACCTTTGAAACCCTATCCTAATAACCAGCATTCTCTCTTTTGCATGCTCCTTGTTGGCTTTGCTCCCTTCTCTGGGAAGATCTCATGATCTCCATCTCTCTATGATAAGTGTGTAGCTCCCCCATGTGTGGGACTTTGCTTTCCCTCTTTTCCTTGTGTATCAGGCCCCTCTCCCCTCAGTGATGAGGGGATTTTTGCCCCGATGGGAGGCTCTGCTTCCACTCCTCAAACCATGTGTTTTCATTTGCCCCTGGCATTGATCTCTCCATTTTTGTAATTTGGTTGTTTGATTCTTGATATACTTCCTTTCTGTAATACAACCAAAGTGATTTACATATTATATACAGGTACTTTTTCTGTCCCTAGTGGACTCACAATATAAGTTGTACTTTTTTTCTTTTCATAGCTGGGGTACAAAGGGTTCAGTGACTTGCCCAGGGTGGTGAAGTAACATTTGCCCCTGTTGATTGGGAGGGGGGGGGAGCCTCAGGATGACAGATCATTGAGAATGCTTTGCCAGATGTTTTTGGACTAGTTTCAGATCAGAACTGGTGGTATGAGATCTAGATGGACTTTTCTCTTTTACATAGGCTGCTGTTAGATCATGAGATTCTGGTATCGTGGTTGAATCAAAGTTGATTATCTGGATCAGTTTATTCTTGGTTTAAAAGGTTTTTGAAATTTAGAACTTACAGAGTAAAATTCAATAATAAGTCAATTTTGTTTTCCCCGGCTCCAGTTCTTAAGAACATAAGAATAGCCATAGTGGGTCCATCTAGCCCAGTATCCTGCTTCCACCTGTGGCCAATCCGGGTCACAAGTACCTGGCAGAATCCCAAATAGTTGCAACATTCCCAATTATGAGCAGTCTGGGAAAAATTCAGTTCCCATTTTCCACTCAACTATTCATGTGTGCAGATGAGTTAACGTTATTACTTTTGTGTCTAGGGATATGGAACAATTAGATTCATTAGTTAGCATTTGCCTATCCAGTCTGGCATATTGGGCAAATGGTATTAAACTGAAATTAAATTTATGTTATGTGGCAATTGAACAACTTTAGATCACTTACGGATAAATCTGAATGATTATCCCTTTCTTCATTGTGATTCTGGATCCTAGCCTAAGATGGGGAATCAAATTAATTCATTGGTAAAGAAAACATTTCCAATACTTTTATTGAGAATTTTTTAACATACATATCCATACAGCCTTTAACATCGGCATACTTACAGCTTCATGACCCTCCCACCTCTGTTTCCCCCCTTCCCACATTCTTCACAACATAACTTCTATTATTCATGTAAGTGAGAACCTTTTATCATAGACATTACTTATTTTTTATTTATTTTTTGTTACATTTGTACCCCGCACTTTCCCACTCATAGCAGGTTCAATGCGGCTTACATATTATATACAGGTACTTATTTGTGATGGCGGGACCTAAAGAAAACATTTTTAAAGTTGAGGATGTTATCCCTGTTCATCAGCTTAAAATGTCACCGCGGTGTTATTGTAATCTTATGTTTGTGAAGTGTGGCTTACAACAATGGATGATAGAAATGCTTCCCTTTTACATTCGTTTACCTGCTGTTCCTAAATGTGAGCTAAAGATGTTTATAGATATTTGGTTGCCCAATCTTACCAGGTCTTCTTGCAATTCCTCACAATCTGCTCTTTGTTTAACATTTGTACATTTTCAGATGACACAACCAACTTGTCCATACTAAGGAGCAGTGTTGTGGAGCAGTAGCCTAGTGGTTAGTGCAGTGGACTTTGATCCTGGGGAACTGAGTTCAATTCCCACTGCAGCTCCTTGTGACTCTGGGCAAGTCACTTAACCCTCCATTGCCCCTGGTACAAAATAAGTACCTGGATATATGTAAACCGCTTTGAATATAGTTGCAAAAACCTCAGAAAGGCAGTATATCAAATCCCATTTCCCTTCCCCTTAATGCTGAGGATTTATTAGCTGGTAAGCTCCTCCTCTCTCTCCACTCCATGTCCCTGAGACCCTTTTTCTTCAATTATGTACTCAACCTAAGTTTTTCATCTTATTAATCTACTATGTTTTGGCTTTTTATTTGGCTCTTAGGGGATTTCAGTGTGGACGCTAATAGCGCTTCTCAGTTATTGGTTTCTTCAATTGATGGAACCTTTTGGACTCTGCCCACAAAACTTATGCTGTGGGTCATTCCCTGGTCCTCAGTTTTTCTATTGTATTCTTTTCTGTGGTAGAAATATTAAAATTCTTCCCTGTTATTTCTTGGATTGATAATTATTTAGTATGCATTGATATACCCAGAGCTACTCCTGCAAAGTAAAAGTGATTTCAGTCACAGAATTTGTGCAAAGACATGTATGCCTCTATATTATTGCAGCGTTGATCACACATTTCCTACATTGTCACAGTGCAGTCGCAGATTTCACGGTTTGTTAGTTTATGGTTTATTAAGATCTGATAGAGATATTGTCAGAAAGGAACTCCGACAGACCTAACGCGTATAGACTGAAAAGCAGTTTCATACTACAGTGCATTTCCCATCATCATCTCGCTGTCCAGACTTAGCCACCGGGTTTAGTCTGGGCTGTTGCGTCAGTTGCTGCGCCGTTTCTCGAGCTTGATGGGCTGCTGCACTGTCTTGCTGAAAATAAAACTCTAGTATTATATCAGCTGAGAGACAGGGAGTCAGAAATCAGATTCTCTGTCTATAGTACATAGCTTTGTGTTAATAAACAACTAGGATAAAATATATACTGATTAGTATCTGAACACTTATTTATTTTTTTAACATTAACAATACAATAAGCTGGTCCATTAGGGTAAACTTGCTTGAAAAAATGGGACTTTAACATTTTCCTGAAAGGTAAATAGTTATTAATAGCTCAGATGGGTCTTGGGAGAGCATTCCAAAGTTGACTACCAAGCTGAAGAGCCCTAACCTCTTTAGCCTTTCCTCATACGGGAGGAGTTCTATCCCCTTTATCATTTTGGTCGCTCTTCTTTGAACCATTTCTAATTTTGCTATATCTTTTTTGAGATATGGCGACCAGAATTGAACACAGTACTCGAGGTGGGGTCACACCATGGAGCTATAGAGGCATTATAATATTCTTGGTCTTATTTTTCATCCCATTCCTAATAATTCCTAGCATCCTGTTTGCTTTTTTGGCTGCTGCCGCACACTGAGCAGAAGATTTCAGCATATTATCTAGAACGACACCCAGATCTTTTTCTTGAGCGCTGACCCCAAGGTGGACTCTAGCATCAGGTAACTGTGATTAGGATTATTCTTTCATTTGTCCACATTAAATTTCATCTGCCATTTGGACGCCTAGTCTTCCAATTTCCTAAGGTCTTCCTGCAATATTTCACAATCTGCAAGTGTTTTAACAACTTTGAATAATGTTGTGTCATCTGCAAATTTAATCACTTCACTTGTTCCGATTTACAGATCATTTATAAATATGTTAGAGATCATATGATTGTGTGAGCGGAGCAGACTTCTGTTCCCCAAAATTGGCAGGAAGATTAATGGAGCTTGTGCAGAGTGTCAGATTCAACTTTGGCTGCCTTGTTGGGCAAACTGGATGGACCATACAGTAGAGAATGACGCAGGGACAGGGATCCGCAGTAAATCTAGAGTAAAAAAAAAATTACCACATTTTTACCACAAATGCAGGAACAAAACGTTTTACTCTCCTGCAGGAGCAGTAAACAGCCTCACTCCCACATTTAAAAAAATGTTTTTTAATCCACCGTGATTACTGTGGGTCCGGCATCTGCTTCCTCCCTCCCTCCCCACCTTGACGCATTGTGTCTTGTCTTTTTTTCTACCTTTTTGAGCTGCGAAGAAGATCCCTCACAGACCTGTTAGGTGCCTTCACTCTTCTGCCTGTTTTCACAAAACAGGAAGTTACTTCAGGAGATGGGAGCCAGAGGAGGAAAGGCCCTGGAGCCGGCCTGTGGGGGATCTTCTTCATAGCGAAAATAATACAGGACCTGCGCAGGGGAAGGGGACAGTCCTGGAGGGAGAGCTGGAGCTGAGAGGGGCAATGCTGGAGGGAGAGATGGAACTGAGGGGACAGAGACGGCTCTGAAGGGAGCCAAAGGGGACAGAGGCAGCGCTGGAGGAGAGGGAAGGAAGGGAGGGTGAGATGCTGCATGCGGGTGGTATATGGACATAGAGGGGGTATATGGATCTAGGGGACACAGAAAAGGGAGATTCTGATCATGGAGACAAATGTGTACACAGAGATGAAAGATGGATGGTGAGCATGGAGAAAGAAGAAATGTTGAGTGGGCAGGAGACCCTGGCTAGTGAGTTGAGAATAAGCCAATCAAAAAGTACAAGATATCTACCGTTGACGATGTACTAGGGTTGTCTAAGGAGGAAAAGCCTCAAATAAACATTGGGACACTCCGTTGTTAATATAATAATCAACTTAGGGAGGCCAACACTTTCATCACCGGCTGAAAACCTCCTGCTTTTATTGCTACTAACTCTTCAAAGAAGCTGTTAGATTAGGTATGAAAAAAGACTTACCTTTCCAGTCACCCAGTAGTCTGCTGAGACTCTAACCACTGACCACGGCCCGACTTTGGCCAAGGTTTCGTCTCCTGCTTCAGGGTCCGTGGTGCTCAAAAACTGGGATCTGAAAAAAGAACAAAATCAATGACATAATATAACCACACTTTTTTGTCCCCTTATGTAGCATCTTACTGTGAGTGCTGGATTTCCTTCTATTCATCATACCGGACACTTAAAATGGCGCGGATTTAAAAGGTCTCTAACATCACACGCCCTAGTTCTAACTCCTCCTTACTTCTTTACGATTCCACAGATGGAACTTTCCAATCCACATCTGGCAGATTGAAATCTCCCAGCAACAGCACCTCTCTTTTCTTTCCCAACTTATAGATATCTGTGACCAGATCTTTATTTATTTGTTGCATTTGTATCCCACATTTTCTCACCTATTTGCAGGCTCAATGTGGCTTACATAGTACCATGAAGGCATTTGCCAGTTCCGGTATAGAAACAAATACAGGTTGATGTTATAGTCTTATAAGGTTTATAGTTCTAGTTAGGAATAGTAGAGAAGGAGAGCTGTATAGTATACATTATAAGGTTTGTTTAAGTTGTGCTGCAGAGATTTAGGCCCTTAAGTTAGGTCAATAGGGTAAGCCTTTTCGAACAGGTGGGTCTTACATAAGTACATAAGTAATGCCACACTGGGAGAAGACCAAGGGTCCATCGAGCCCAACATCCTGTCCACGACAGCGGCCAATCCAGGCCAAGGGCACCTGGCAATCTTCCCAACGTACAAACATTCTATACATGTTATTCCAGGAATTGTGCTTTCTGGAAATTAAGGTGGTTATACGTTGTTTTCACAGCTTTTGATAGTGTGTTCCACAATTGTGTACTTATGTAGGAGAAGCTGGATGCATAAAGTGATTTATATTTGAGTCCTTTGCAACTTGAGTAATGGAGATTTAGGTAAGTTCTTGTAGGTCTGACTGCATTTCTGGTTGGGAGATCTATGAGGTCAGTCATGTATCCTGGGGCTTCACCATAGATACTTTTAGGGACCAGAGTGCAGATTTTGAAAGCTATGCACTCTCTGATTGGGAGCCAGTGCAACTTTTCCTGGAGGGGTTTGGCGCTTTCGAATCGCGCTTTACCAAATATAAGTCTGGCTGCTGTGTTTTGAGCGGTCTGAAGTTTCTTTAAGAGTTGCTCTTTGTATCCTGTATAAATTCCGTTACAATAGTCTATGTGGCTTAGTACCATTGATTGTGTCAGGTTGCAGAAAGTTTCTCTCGGGGAAAAATGGTTTCAGGCGTTTACGTTTCCACATCGAGTGGAACATTTTCTTGGTTGTAGAGTTCACTTGGCTCTCGAGTGTCAGGATATGGTCGATTATGACCCCGAGAATTTTCAGGCTGTCAGCGATAGGGAGGGTGTAGTCTGGGGTGTTTAAGTTTGTGGGTTTGTACGTGTTGTGTTGGGATGAGAGGATGAGGCAGTGTGTTTTTTCTGTGTTGAGTTCTTCCAATTGTGTCGGAGGTCTGTAGATAACACCCATGTAGACAGAAGTTCCATCATCTCTTTTTCAGGTGATCCATATTGCTTCTTCCTTTCCCCAGGCCCCTGTCATTTCAGTCACTGTGATATCATTTCTCACATACAGAGCTGCTCCTCCTCCTTTACAACCATCTGTATCCTTCCTAAATAGATTATAGCCTGGTATGTTTGCATCCCATTCATGGGAATCATTGAACCATGTCTCTGTGATTGCAACAATGTCTAAGTCTGCCTCTAACATCAGGGCTTGCAGATCATTAACTTTATTGCTTAGACTGTGAGCATATGTGGTCATCGCTTTCCATCTACATTTCAGTGGCATTTTATCTTCTGTTTAGTTTTTGGTTTGTTTTCACTTCCTGCTGTGTTGGTAAGAAGTGATTTACTAAGATTGTTTTCATTGCTTTCTTATCTAGTGTCACATCTTGTCTTTAGCTGGGGGTGATCACTTGAAGTGACCTGACTTCATATGCCACCCCCGCCATCTAGTTTAAATACCTACAAGCATATTGTCTAAATTTCTGCCCAAGGACTTTTTTTCTGGCACAGTGAGATGCAGCCCATCGTACAGTATAGTCTTTTCTTTTTCCATGTATTGCCCCATCCTCCTATGTACCTAAATCCTTCTTGGTGACACCAGGCTTTGAGCCAGCTATTGAAATTCTCAGTACTTTGCAATCTTTTCTCTCCCTTTCCAAAGGTAGGTAGTACTTCAGAGAAAGCAATTGTTTGTATCAAAGGTTTTAACCCCTCTCCCAGCTCCTGAAAAGCTCTCCGCGTGGCAAGTGGGGTATTACTGGACAAGTCATTTGTTCCTAGGTTGATAACAACATCAGTGTTTGACTCCTTCTCTGATTATAGAGATTATTTGCTTGGTACTTCTGGTATCTGAGGAGCCTGGAAGGCATTTCACTTTGCATGGCCCCTTGAACTGTTTCAAAGTTAATGCCTCTGATGATGGAATCCCCTAGTAGCAACAGTTTCCTGGTATGAGTTTCAATATTAGTGCTATGGGGTGACTTTGGGCACCTTCATTGCTTTTTGTTCCACCTTCACCACTTTTTGTTCTGCCTCAGTTCTATTTTCAGGGACATCACAGTGCTGTAATGGAACAGGGGCAACACTTGTGAGGACAGATGCTTCTGTGCTACATAACATAGTCTTCGAACCTACTGTGAACCATCTATTCTTTCAGGCAGTGGTGAGAAGTTGGTATGATTCTGTGCAGTCATGGAAGCTAGTGAGGTAATTAAATTTGCTGACAACACAAAGTTATTAAAAGTTGTTAAATCGCAAAAGGATTGTGAAAAATTACAAGAGGACCTTATGAGACTGGGAGACTGGGCGTCTAAATGGCAGATGACGTTTAATGTGAGCAAGTGCAAAGTGATGCATGTGGGAAGGAGGAACCCGAATTATAGCTACGTCATGCAAGGTTCCACGTTAGGAGTCACAGACCAAGAAAGGGATCTAGGTGTTGTCATTGATGATACGTTGAAATCTTCTGCTCAGTGTGCTGCTGCAGCTAAGAAAGCGAATAGAATGTTAGGTATTATTAGGAAAGGAATGGAAAACAAAAATGAGGATGTTATAATGCCTTTGTATCGCTCCATGGTGCGACCGCACCTAGAATATTGTGTTCAATTCTGGTTGCTGCATCTCAAAAAAGATATAGTGGAATTAGAAAAGGTGCAGAGAAGGGCTACAAAAATGATAAAGGGGATGGGACGACTTCCCTATGAGGAAAGGCTAAAGCAGCTGGGGCTTTTCAGCTTGGAGAAAAGGCGGCTGAGGGGAGATATGATAGAGGTCTATAAAATAATAGTGGAGATGCTATTTGTGAATTGGGAGGGGAGCTAGAAGTGTTTTTTTAAAATCATTTTTCTGTTTTGGTTGTGATTTATAAAACGACAGTTGTACTGAATATTGCTTTTTATACTTGAATAAAATGATTTAAATATACAATCATAATAGTTTGAGGCTTCTGTGGATGGGATCGGACAGGACTTGTGGAGACGGAGACATAAGAACATAAGAATTGCCATACTGGGTCAGCCCAATGGTCCGTCTAGCCCAGTATCCCAGGAAACAAGGGCCTGTCCGGGATTTGAACGGTGCTTAACAATGTTTGAACACCATGGGTTCTTTTCAAACCAAACTGAAAAGGTTGTTCCTCAGAATCCATCAATTGATGAAACACAGCATATCCTTATCTATGACAAAATAAACAATGTCGAAATCTATCTATAATTTCCTAACACAACGAAACCAAAACTTGCAATGAACATTATATAACTTTTCTCTTCGATTTTCTAATGTGTCTGTAACGCAAATATCTCATTCTCTATAACATCACTCTGTATTTGTTTCATCACCGGAGGTGGTAACGCCTCACGGTATTATGTAGCCACATTGAGCCTGCAAATAGGTGGGAAAATGTGGGGTGCAAATGCAACAAATAAATAAAATCAGCAAGGTCTAAAGTTTGTTTTTGTTTGTTTTTCAGTAACGGTTATTCGGTATCAATTTAATTTTAATGATAAATTTCCCAAAGAACATAACTGGGGCAGCATTTTTAGAACCCAGTGTAAAGCAAACCTCTTGAATTGGCATGGGTGGATTTAGAGCTTTTAAAGAGAAGTTTTCATTTGTTGACCCCTGTTCAGAATCTGTCCAGTCTGACCCAACAGACGAAAAATAACCAGGCACTTCAGAATTAAAACTTTGCTAAAGACCATCGACGTTTTACTAAAATGTAATGCAAAATCCTCGGCAGTCAGTCAAGGAAGAATTCTTTGTTTTTTATGAGTCAGAGAACTCGCTCCGGTGTGTGTCAGCTTTTCTCTATGAATGTCCATGAACAGTTTGCATACTTCAGAGGTACTACATGCAGGTTTCTCTCAACATATTCATTGTGGATATCCTGAAAGCCTGACTGGCTGGGTTGAGAACAGCTGGTTTAAATTGACAAAGTGCAGAATCACAGGGAAGCAGAATGTGAGAAGGATGTCAGGATGTCAAGCAAGAGAGATTGCGAATGTACAAAGGGATTGTCAAGATGTTAGTGTAGCTTCAGGGTAGAAGATAAAGGGGATTGGCAGGAAACAGGTGACCTTGAGCATCTGTAAGTTGGAAGGATAGTTCGTGTGTTTGTGCTGGATAATGACCTAGTACTAGTATGTTCACACGATAAATCCCTCCTCAGTACCCTTCTCCACCACCGCCAACTCCAGGCTCCGCTCATTCTGCCTCGCCTCACCCTATGCTTGGAACAACCTTCCTGAGCCCTTACGCCAAGCCCCCTCCCTGCCCGTCTTCAAGTCTTTGTTAAGCCACCTCTTCAATGCTGTACCGTTCAGTGAATCCAGACTGCCCCTATCAGACCGACCGTTCACTTGTCTATTAGATTGTAAGCTCTTTGAGCAGGGACTGTCTCTCTTTGTTAAATTGTACAGCTTTGCGTAACCCTAGTAGTGCTCTAGAAATGTTAAGTAGTAGTAGTAGTAGTAGTAGTACTCAAGCTTTTTTCAGTTGTTGGTGTCACTATGTGGATCAGTCTTCTGGGACATTTGAAACTTTGTTCAAATAAGCAACAATTTAAAAATATCTGAAGACTCCTTGTTTCTGAAGGCGTTTTTAGAGGAATGACTTTGGGCCTGTTCTTGATGAGTTCTCCTAAAGTGGAAATTGTTGAAAGTGTTAAATGTGCATTTGATTTTATGTATGTTTAATAAAGAAATAAATGTCTTGGTTGGTTCGCAGAACTTTCCGGCATGTCCTTTGAGGAACTGTTACAGCTTCAAAACAAGGTGGGGACAAAACTGTATAACCAGGTGGCTTATGAAACAAAGAATGAGCAAAGAGCCAGGGACGGCCACAAGATGAAACCACGACTAAACAAGAACAGGTAATCCTGCACATTTCAAAAGTGCTCCCTGGGATCCTGCGCTGTCTGTGACTTCTCTTTCCTGCCCAAGGGCTGTGCTGTTTGCCATCACCTCTGGCCAAAATACTTTTGGGGTTTTTTTTTGGCTGTAAGTTAACCTTTTTTCCAGAGCATCTTGACAGGCTTTGTCTCATTTTCAACATATGAAAAACTTGTATTGGCTACAAAAATGACACGAGTACTGAACACATTTACCTGTAATGCTTATGGTGGTGAAAGGGATGTTTGCAAATGGATCTGTGAGATAAACAGATGCAGGTCTGTATGTCCAGGGTAACTTAGCACACCTGACCCCATGGCTCGTAAACTCATTACCCCTCCCACATGGATAACAGATACTGACCCTTAGGATTTTGGGAAAAATTATCGTAGCAAATAAATAACAGTGCAGGTTCCTGAAAATAGTTCAGATATGTCCTATCACTAATGCTCATGTCTTAAATAATAACAAAACCAGAATAACAGTTGTGATAATCTCTGGGAAAAGGTAACTAAAGTCACCAAAACAAAAAATAAGGGTTTTCCTTAAAATATAGCTTAGAAAAAGCGCAATCATAACTTCACAGAACCCTATCCCTTCCTACCCCCAACCCTCTCTTACACAACATCAAAGCACACTGTTCATTGGCTTATTAATAATAGCCCCTAGTATAACGGTTCAAAGGCCAGTGCCCTCGTGGTGTCTTCACACTTTGTGAAATTGCAGTATGTTCTCTTGACGGATCCGAGACATCTGATAGACGTAGTCCAGTTTCCTTAACGCTTGATCTTCAGAAGGGACAGCTGTACATTTCCCATGGGCTGCTACGGCAGTTTTACTAACCATGAACAGTCGGGCAGCCAATTTGTGTGTCTCCAGTTTGACTCCCACCGGCTTAAAGTTCACAAACAGTAATCCATCCGTGGAGCACATTGAACCTGCGTGATGTGAGTCGGCAAGTCTGGAATATTATTTTTGAAGCAAGTCCACCAAACCTGAAAAAAGTCCCCTGGTGTGCTCCACATTGCCCCAAACCTGTTATATACTTGATACAAGCGCAATGGGCGTATAGTTCCACGTATACAGTATCTTGTAGCCATTTTCTATCAAAGTACAGCCAACAATACTTTCAATAATCGTTTTAGACCCTTCTCTCGCTGTTGAGCAGGAAAGGTAGCACCCAAATCAGTCCCCCCAAGGTTAGTATACTGTGACTTAGGAGTTGTATAATGCAATAGGGCCAGGGCCTGGTATAGCTGTGAAATACATCCCTTGCCATCCGCCTCCCCTGAGGGCAGCCTCCAATGAAGTCTCCGCCAGACTTAAAGCATTCTTAGCCCTTCTCATATATAATCCCAGACTTGTCTGTAATGGAAGCATCCCTGGGGGTCAGGCTGTATTCTTCCTGTAATTCCAAAAATGAATAGGTCCCCCCTCCTTCCAGAGGTGACCCAACGATTTCAACCCATGTTGCGCCCAACAGGGTCTTCACGACCTAGCTAGAAAGCTGGTGCATATTGATGGTTCTCTGTGTAAAAAAAAAAAAAAAAAGTCTGGGAAGAACCGTACCAGGTCTGAAGTGGGAGTTTTAATAACCACAGGAAGCCCAGGATACAGCCCTCGGGGTTCGAGATCGGACAGCCAAGGAATCGCCAAGAGAGGAATAAAATTAGGTTTTATCAAAATCTGTGACAGCAAACAATTTGCAATTCAATCATCCAAACCCCATCCTTCTATGTGAAAAATTAAAGTTACAGAAGTTCAGATGTAACTTTTTCACACTACTTATGCGCATGAAAAATCAGCCATTCTCAACACATAATGTTTATACTTTTGTTAGAGAATATCAGTATGCAATTTTGGTCACCACATCTCAAAAAAGATACAGTAGAATTAGAAAAGGTACAGAGAACGGCGACAAAAATGATAAAGGGGATGGGACAACTTCTCTATGAGGAAAGGCTAAAGCGGCTTTTGAGGCAGTTATCAGAATTGGTGACTCCCCCTTGATAAAGTTAATACGAAACGGGGTGTGTGAGTGCACCATCCTGCCAAAGCTAAGTGCTGTGCTTATTTGATTATATTGAGAGTGTTGGATTGATAATAGTCACAAATCAGTGATAAGAAGAGGGTGGTGGAGGTCGAGTCAATGATTAGCAATGCACACGAATCACTCATTCACCTACTGAGTGAAAAATTGTTTTTGTGTCAACATATGAGACTCCACTTCACTTTATAGTATCTACTGAGCCTCGATGTAGAGTGCATTTGCATTCATATTTTTTGTGTGTGTATCTTATTTGTGATTTTTACACTCGACAGAGTGTTGGCTCATTTTATTTCTAGAATAACAGCATAAAATGCATTGTACTGTTTTGGGATCTTGCCAGGTACTTGTGACCTGGATTGGCCACTGTTGAAACAGATACTGGGCTTGATGGACCTAAATATGCTAGGGCTCTTCAGCTTGAAAACAAGATGGTTGAGGAGGATATGATAGTTTAAATGGGGTGGAGTAAGTCAACAGAGACTGTTATTTACTGAGAAGCACTAGGACCATGGAGCGCTCCATAAAGCTAACTAGTTGTAAATCTGAAAGAAATAGGAAATATTTAATTAAAGTCTGGAATTTATTGCTACAGAATGTGATCATTGTGAGTTGAAACAGGTGGGGAAAACCTGGCAGGCTCTTTCCATGTGACTGATAGGATTGTCTGTCTTGCTTTCAGGCCTGTAGAAGTCTCTGCTAAGAAGCCGACGCCTTTCCTACGACAGGTTGTGCCCATAAGAAAGAAGGTAGGTCTTTCCTTGGTAAAGCTAGTGCAGGAGTAGCCTAGAGGTTAAAGAGCAGTGGGCTGGGAACCAAGAAGGCCAGAGTTCAAATCCCAGTTCTGCTCCTTGTGGCCTTGGAGAAAGTCACTTAAACCTTCCAGTGCTTCTTCCATGGCGTCCCACAGATCAATCCAGAGACTTGTGGGTTGTGTCCCTCTACCAGCAGGTGGAGATAGAGAGAACCTCCGAGGTTTGCTATATGTGGTCCTGTGCAGCCAGCTGAACCTCAGTATTCCCTCTTTATAGCAGGTAGAGGGACATTCCTGTGCAGCTCTGGTTTTTATCTGGCTCCTGGTGTCCTTTGGGCCTAGTTTTAGCACAGACCGGGTTGAGTGGCTGTTTGCAGCTTGTGGTGTACACCTGGTGGTGCCAGGTCCCTCCCAGTCTCCCCCTACCTTTCCTCCGTTGCCTGGGGCTGTTGGCCTGATCGGGTATTTCCTTTCTCTCCTGACTAAAAAAAAAAAAAAAAGGTAAGAGACTTTGTTTTTGTTTAATCATACGGAGGAACTAGACGTTCTGCCGAGTCAGTTTTGTGGCAGGCGTATGTGGAGCATACGTTGTGGGGGCCGGAGAGCAGCATCGGGGGAGTGTGAGTCTTGCCGCCTTCAGCCCGCAGCGAGTGTTCAGCGTGACGGGGGTTCCCCTCAGGCGTCCGGTGAGTCGGAAACGCAGGGGATAGTTTTAGCGATTTCTCCGGGGCAGTTAGTGCAGCACGCGTTGGCGGTTGATAGACAAGAGGTGCAATGCGCTTCTGTGGCACAGGCTCCGATGGAGGGAAGCGATGTACAGGGAGCAGGGGAGTCCCTTGCAGTTCCTTTTTCCCTGGATTTTGTTTTATTAATGCACAATGCCTTTCTTTTGAAGAAGTCAGGAGCTTCTCTTCAGGCAGCCCCGTCTCTTCCTCAGCAAACTTCAGTTGCTGCAGCCTCTCAGTCTTTCCTGCCAAAATGTCCCCGGGTGTAGATTTTGGATCCCGAGGAGCTATCTGACACAGATGGCCTGGTTTTGTCTCCAGGCTCTCCCTCAGAATCTTTGCATTTGGCATATGAGGTCACCCTGCCCTCTGAGGAGGGGGATGATCCGACGACTGCCTTTTTCGCAGGGAAGAGCTTCCCTCCCTCCCTTCCCTCCCTGTGCTCATGACAAGATGGCGTCAGACTAGGACATACCTAAGGGAGCGCCGAGCCCAGAAAAACAAGAATAACACTGGAATAAAACCGGGCCGTGGCTGAGAACGGTGCCCGAGTGTGAGCAATTATCAAGTGAGGAGGCCCGTACGCAATCGGCATCCGCTGACGAGCCCTCGGAGAAGGGAGAGGCAAGTGAACCTCACCCCACGAGGGCTCACACGGGGTCCGTTGCAAGTCCGATCCGACCTTGCTTCCGCTCGAGCCCAGAAGCGAAAGACAGAAGACGATTGGGACCCAGCGGACTCAAGGCCACCCTCTGTGCAGGGAGAGGCAATCGAACTTCTTCCCACAGGGGCCTGCACAGGGACCACGCGGCGCGCCTACCCCTGTCTCCACTGCTTGCCTCCCAGCGCAATAGAGGTGAACTCAGTGGGGTCCATCCAATCCCGCACGCTGCAGCCGCGAACAGCCGGGCACCCGATCCTACATAGGTGAGGGAGCCATGCCTGCGGGCCAACCATAGCAGGGAAGCACGGCAACACACAAGAGCTCCCAGGGAGATCACTCGAGCAACAGCGCGACCGACCAGACACACACTACCTCATCAGACCACCAACAATCATACCAAAGGGAAGACCACCAATACGCAGAAAACCCCAACAGAAGGGAAAGAACCCCCACAACAAACCCACAATAACAAAAATCCACATAACACCAAACATAACTGACCCATTCCAAAAAATTCAAATCGGCTACATCAACGCCAGATCTGTAGTAAACAAAACAACTCTACTAAAAGACTGGGTCACGTCAGACAACCTCGACTTACTCTTCATCAATGAAACCTGGCTCCATGACAATAAAGACCCCTTGATCTTAGATCTTTGCCCCCCCAGGATATAAATGGTTCACTGGACCAGAAGGAAAAGAGAAGTGAGGCATAGCATTAATCTACCAATCCCAGTTCACTATCAAAACCATCGCCGAGTCCATAACACCACAACTTGAAATTGCCTCACTTAGAATCCATAACAAAACCTCTACAGCGGTCACTGCAACCAACACAGACATCCTATCTGCTGACAAACTCGCTAATTACTTCAATGGAGGAGTGGCCTAGTGGTTAGGGTGGTGGACTTTGGTCCTGAGGAACTGAGTTCGATTCCAACTTCAGGCACAGGCAGCTTCTTGTGACTCTGGGCAAGCCACTTAACCCTCCATTGCCCCATGTAAGCCGCATTGAGCCTGCCATGAGTGGGAAAACGCGGAGTACAAATGTAACAACAAAAAAATAACCTTCCACAACCATCTCAACTCTGTCCTGGAATAAGTGCCAGACTACCTTCACTGACTTCATTTCAAACACATGGGCGACCAACTCCAACATACTAATAGTAGGAGACATCAACCTTCACCTAGAAGACCCAAACTCCACTAACACACAAGAATGTAAGGATTTCCTCCATTCATGGGACCTCACATGGCCACAAATGCAACCAACCCATGTCAAAGGGCACACGTTGGACCTCATCTCATACAACTACTATCAGACCAGAACCTTAAAATAACAGATATTAAATGGTCAGAAACACCATGGTCCGACCACCACAATCTAAACCTATCACTAAAATGGCGGAAGAAAGGCTTTTACCATACACAACAACCTACAACTTACAGCACCAGAGTCCAAATAGATCCGGAAATATTCTGGCTACAGATCTACAATGGCGGATGAACTGCACAAACGGATTCTGCACACTACCTCACAGAATGGGATGAAAGATGCAGAAACATACTAGACGAAATAGCACCCTTACGAACAAGAACCTCACGCAGGCATAACACCATACCATGGTTTAATGATGATCTGAAAAAAATAAAAACACAAACAAGGAAACTCGAGCAAGCATGGATAAAAATAAAAGATGAACACACACTCAATGCATGGAAACAGATACACAGAAAATACAAATACGCTATAAGACAAACCAAAAGGACGTACTACAAAACTAAAATAGGGCCAGACTACAAGGATATGAAGAAATTATACCAAATTGTGAACAAACTACTAGATACTACAGCGGTCACTGCAACCAACACAGACATCCCATCTGCTGACAAACTCGCTAATTACTTCAATGATAAAATTACCAACCTACGAAAAACGCTACCTCAGAACAATACCAACACCAAAAACTTCATCATAATCTGGACCCAAACCCTGGAGAATACCCATCCGACCGAACCTGGTCAACTTCACGCTCCTCACCGTTGAAACAGTAGCCCAGGCAATCAAAAGGTTCTCAAGCACCCTTGCAAACTGGATACCTGCCCCAGCTACCTACTAAAAACCGCCCCCTGACCGCTTCACAACAGACCTCACATCCCACCTTAACTACATGCTCCAACAAGGTCTTTTCCCTGAGGAACACAGCAACATCCTACTCACCCAATCCCAAAAGATACCAAGAAAAAAGCAACCGAAATTACCAACTACCGCCCAGTTGCATCTATACCACTAGCAATTAAATTGATGGAGAGCATGGTGACCAAACAGATTACTGACTACTTGGACAAGATCTCAATACTCTACGAATCACAATCAGGTTTCCACCTCCTCCATAGCACCGAATCTGGGCTAGTCACTCTCCTGGCCAAATTTAAGCAGGAAATAGCCATAGGTAAATTTATACTTCTCCTACAATTTGACATGTCGAGCACATTCGACATGGTAAACCACAAAATACTACTGAGACTCCTAGACTATTTCGGTATCGGAGGAAACATACTCAACTGGATCAAAGGTTTCCTAACCACCAGAACATACCAAGTAAAATCAAAATCAAACATATCACCACCTTGGAAATCAGACTGCAGAGTACCTCAAGGATCACCACTATCACCAATACTCTTCAACATAATGATGATCCCACTAGCCAAGGCATTATCAAAGCAAGGCCTCAACCCATTCATCTACGCAGATTTACATTCCCTTCAGACATGATCTAACAGAAATCAACAACGAAATTAAATTCGACTTGAATACCATGGATTCATGGGCAAACTCCTTTCAATTGAAACTGAATACTGAAAAAACACATTGCCTCATCCTCTCATCTCAACACAATACATACAAACCAACAACCTTAATCACCCCAGAACACACCCTCCCTATTTCAAACAGCCTGAAAATACTCGGCGTGACAATTGACCGCAACCTCACTCTCAAGAGCCAAATGAACTCTACAACAAAGAAAATGTTCCACTCGATGTGGAAACTTAAACGCTTAAAACCTTTCTTCCCGAGGGAAATATTTCGTAACCTAATACAATCAGTGGTGTTAAGTCATGCAGACTATTGCAACGGAATTTACACTGGATGCAAAGAACAACTTACAAAGAAACTCCAGACCGCTCAGAATACAGCAGCCAGACTAATATTTGGCAAATCATGATTCGACAGTGCCAATCCCCTCCGTGAAAAACTGCATTGGCTGCCAATCAAAGAACGTATTACTTTCAAAATCTGCACCCTGGTCCACAAAGTGGAGGAGTGGCCTAGTGGTTAGTGTGGTGGACTTTGGTCCTGGGGAACTGGGTTCAATTTCCACTGCAGGCACAGGCAGCTCCTTGTGACTCTGGGCAAGTCACTTAACCCTCCATTGCCCCAGGTACAAATAAGTACCTGTATATAATGTGTAAGCCGCATTGAACCTGCTATGAGTAGAAAAGCGCGGGGTACAAATGTAACAAAAAAAAATTATCTATGGCCAAATCCCAAGATATATGACAGAACTTATAGACCTGCCACTCAGAAACATAACCAGATCATCTCGAACATACCTAAACCTCCACTATCCAAACTGCAAAAAAATTAAATATAAAACAACCTATGCGTCCAGCTTCTCCTATACAAGCACACAATTATGGAACGCATTGCCAAAAGTTGTGAAGACAACCTACGACCACCTAAACTTCAGGAAATCATTAAAGACCTACCTGTTCAAAAAGGCATACCCCGCCGACCCAGCATAAATGCCTGCACTCTGCAATACAATCTTAACCAAAGCTTGTACTAGACACTAAATAATCTTTCCTCTTCTTGATTTGCATTGTAACTGAAACATATGTTCCTTACTCAACCATAATACCACCTGTATTGGTTTCTTTACCGGACTGGCGAATGCCTCTACGGTACTATGTAAGCCACATTGAGCCTGCAAATAGGTGGGAAAATGTGGGATACAAATGTAACAAATAAATAAATTATTAAGGCTTTTGAGGTTTTGGCCATTTCACCCCCTGAATCGTCAGGGGGAACAGGTCTGGTGCCCTTTATTATGTCTGGCATCAAATGCCCACCTCGTTTCTTTCATGTGCATGAAGCCATGAAGATCCTTATTTCGGTGCAGTGGGATACGCCGGACAGTGGGCTTAAGGTTGCTTAGAGCTATGTCGCGTCTTTACGTGCTACCTGCTCTTGACTTAGACTTTCTGAAGGTCCCTACGGTGGATTCCTTAATCATAGCGGTCACTAAGAAAACCACTCTCCCTGTGGAGGGTGGCATGGCGCTCAAAGACCCTCAGGGTCGTAAATTGGAGACTTGCTTGAAGCTGTCCTTTGAAGTAGCGGCCCTTTCCCTGCAGGCCTCAGTTTGTGGCTCCTATGGGGCGGGCATTCTTATCGTGGATACAGAAAGCCTCTTCTCCGGAAGGTCTCGTGGCTGTTTTGCCAGCCTTGGAGTCTGGTTTAGCCTTCCTTTCGTATCTTCTTTATGATCTTTTGAGGGCTTCAGTGAAGGAGGTTTCCCTAGCGGTCACCGCACGTCGCTGGCTGTGGTTGCGGCATTGGGCTGCAGACGTGGCCTCTAAGTCACGTTTAGCAAGGCTTCCTTTTAGGGGAAAGCTTTTGTTTGGGACAGACTTAGAACAGATTGTGAAGGACCTTAGTGACTCTTAAGGGCGAGCGCCTCCCAAAGGACAGGTCCAAGTTTGTACGACCGGCGGGACCTAGACCTAAGTTTAGGGATACACGGCGTTACCGTCCAGGTCGCGGGGCCTCTTTTCAGAGAACAAGGTCTTCTCAGAGGCCTCAGCCCTTTTGAGGTGACAGGCGGGCCTTCCTTTCTGGTAACAGAAACCATCCCGCAGCCAGGTCCCCCAATGATGGGGCCCTGGTCCATATCCAGCCAGTTATTGGGGGCAGACTGTCCCTATTCCTGGTGGAATGGACCAGGATAACATCCGACAAATGGGTCTTGGAGGTTATTAGAGACAGCTACAAGTTAGAATTGGCTCGTCCAATAGTAGACTGTTTTCTGGAATCTCCTTGCAAATGTCCCGCCAAGGTGCGGGCCATTTGACACACCCTCCTCAACTTACAATGGCTGGGTGCTGTCCAGCCTGTACCCCCAGCAGAAAGAGGATGCGGTCGATACTCCATTTATTTTGTGGTGCCAAAAAAGGGCGGTTCTTGCCGACCCGTCCTAGATCTCAAGTGCATCAACAGGTCCTTATGGGTTCGGCTTTTCCACATGGAAACCCTCCGATCGGTGATCGCAGCGGAACAGCCAGGGGAGTTTTTGACCTCTCTTGATCTCAAAGAGACCTATTTACACATTCCAATCTGGCCTCCCCACAGGCACTTTCTTCATTTTGCAGCGCTCGGTCGTCATTTTCAATTCAAAGTGATGCCCTTCGGCATAGCCACAGCGCCTCGGACCTTTTCCAAGGTACTGGTAGCAGTGGTGGCCTATCTCAGGAAGGAAGGGATTCAGGTCCATCCCTATCTAGACGACTGGCTTGTGTGGGTGTCTTTTGAGGAGAGTCTGTGGGCAACCGACAAAGTGGTTGGGTTGCTTCAGTCGCTTCGTTAGGTGATCAACTTCCCTAAGTGCAACCTAACGCCTTCCCAAACGCTGGAATACTTGGAGGTGTGCTTCGATACCCAAACAGGGATAGTTTCTCTTCCTTCAGCTCGAGCACAGCGGTTACAGGCTCAGTTACGAGCACTGTTTCAAACTCCGAACCCGCAGGCTTGGGACTATGTACAAGTTCTAGGTGCCACGGCCTCCACCTTGGATGTGGTAAAGTGGGCCAGAGCTCACATGCACCCCCTTCAGTGGCACCTTTTGAGCCTTTGGTTCGGGTGCCATGTTCGGCCTATCTTCACACAATCATGCACTGGTGGTTAATTCAAAAGAATCTGGTGTCGGGCATTCCTCTGGCAACCTCGGATTGGAAAGTAGTGACCATGGATGTGTCACTGTCTGGCTGGGGGGCTCATTGCCTGCAACAGATGGCCCAGGGTGTTTGGACTTTCGACAGAGGCGTCATGGTCCATCAACCGCTTGGAGTTATGGGCGATTCGTCTGGCCTTCGGGAGTTTCTGTCTCTTCCTCGCAGTTGCCCAGTTCGAGTTCTTTCGGACAATGCGACGGCGGCCACCTACGTAAACCGTCATGGGGGCACCAGGAGTGCACCCCTAGCGCGCGAGGCGGTTCTGATCTGCCGTTGGGCAGAGACTCATCTCTCTTTCTTGACAGTGGCTCATTTAGCAGGGTCACAGAATGTGCAAGCGGACTTTCTCAGTTGCCACCAGTTGGAGCCAGGGGAGTGGACGCTCTCCCCTCTGGCCTTTGATCAGATAACTGCCCGTTGGGGGATGCCAGAGATGGACTTAATGGCCACCACATTCAATGCGAAGGTTCCTCGTTTCTTCAGCAGGGGACGAAAGCTGGGCTCAGAAGGCATCAATGCCCTTCTTTAACCTTTGCCCAGGGGCCTGCTCTATTCCTTTCCCCCGTGGCCAATGGTAGGCAGGTTACTGACTCACACTGCCAGTCATCCCGGTCGAGTGATCCTGGTGGCCCTGGATTGGCCCAGACGTCCCTGGTACGCAGATGTGATCAGGTTTCTGTTCGATCGTCCTTTTCTGCTACCGGCGCAGGACGGTCTTCTGCTGCAGGGGCCAGTCTCGATGGAGGATCCCTCCCCCTTTGGTCTTACGGCTTGATCCTTGAAAGGGAGAGGTTGAGAAGAAAAGGATATCCGGACGGGGTTATCGCTACGATGCTGTAGGCTCGGAAAAGATCCACCTCGATAGCTTATGCTAGGGTGTGGCGTACCTTCGATTTGTGGTGTGCGAGTTCGGGATTGTCTGCGGCTTCAGCTTCAGTATCGGTTATCCTCGCGTTTCTTCAGGAGGCTGTACAAAAATCACTCTCGTTGAGTTCTGTTAAGGTGCAGGTGGCAGCTCTGGCACGTTTTAGAGGCCGTCTTCAGGGGGTGTCCATCACCTTCCACCCGGATGTGGTTCATTTCTTGAGGGGCGTAAATTGTTTGCGCCCTCCTCACATGCCAGTTCTGCCATCCTGGAACCTTAATCTAGTTCTCAAAGTGCTTCATCGTCCTCCTTTCAAACCCTTATCGGGGATTACGATTAAGGATCTCACCTTGAAGGCGATTTTCCTAGTAGTCATTACTTCCTCTTGGAGAATTTCAGAGTTGCAGGCCCTTTCTTGCAGAGACTCCTTCCCCCGTTTTACGGAGGCGGGGGTATCGATTAGGACAGTTCCTTCGTTTTTGCCCAAGGTGGTTTCTCGTTTCCACTTGGGTCAGTCCATTAATTTGCCGGCCTTCCGCCAGGAAGATTACCCTGAGCAATTCCGGGCTCTTTGCTGCCTCAACGTGAGACGGGCTCTTCTCAGGTATTTGGAGGTGACGAATGAATTTAGTCTTTCTGACCATCTCTTTGTCTTTTTTTGGAGGCAATAAAAGAAGGGTCATATGGCATCCAAGGACACCATAGCCCGTTGGTTACCGGAGGCCTTCTCTTTGGCATACATGGCATTGGCAAGCAAGCCCCCTTGCAAGTTTGTGCTCATTCTACGTGAGCTCAAGCTTCCTCCTATGCAGAGTCCCGTTTGGTTTCCCTGGAAGATACCTGCAGGGCAGCTACATGGGCTTCGGTCCATACATTCACTCGTCATTATCGGGTGGATGTGGCAGCTCGTCAACATGCGGTGTTTGGCTCGTTGGTGATTTCTGCTGGGTTGGGGGTGTCCTGCCCCTACTTGAGGACTGCTTGGGTACATCCCACAAGTCTCTGGATTGATCTGTGGGACACCATGGAAGGAAAAATTAATTCTTACCTGATAATTTTTCTTTCCATTAGGCCCACCAGATCAATCCAGAGGCCCCCCCCCCCCCCCCCCCCCCCGGGGTTTACTATCTGCGGTTTTGTTGCAGTTGGTTAGGGTTTTTTTTGGGTTCCGTTCTGAATGTTTGATTAAAAAATAAAATAAATAAATGTAGAAGTGGTGGAAGTGTGTTGGGCAATTGGTGTGACAATGTCAGGAGAGTTTTCTATTGTTTCCATTCCACTGCTTTGGTATCGTTCATACTGAGGTTCAGCTGGCTGCACAGGTCCATATATAGCAAACCTCAGAGGTTCTCTCTATCTCCACCTGCTGGTAGAGGGACACAACCCACAAGTCTCTGGATTGATCTGTTGGGACTAATGGAAAGAAAATTATCAGGTAAGAATTAATTTTTCCATGTAGAAACTTAGGCTGTGAGCCCTCCAAGCAAAGGGAAATACCTAGGGCACCTGAATCTAACTGACATTAAACTACCACTGAAATAGGCATGAGGTAACTAGAAATTAAATCAGTATATTCTTTCCTTCTATCACACTCTCTTCTTCCAGTTCCGTCTTGGAACAGGACAGTTTTGCTCCAGCAGTGGAGCCGCCTGGACGGGCTCACAAGTGATTGCACACACCCTCCACGGGTAATGCAAAATTTTTGTGTGTGACTGCCTCCTTTGATGAGAGCAGATTTCACCCCCTCTCCCCCACCCCCCAGCTCCTGCAGTGGAGCCGCCTGGATGGGCTGACGTGTGATTGCATACCCCTCCATGGGTTTGAATGCACAATTTTTGTATGTGATTGCCTCCTTTAGAGAGAGCAGATTTTACCCCCCTTCTCCCTCCAGCTCCTGCAGTTTTGTTCTGGGACTTTGAAGAGTTGAACTTTTTGAATATAATGTTGTGTTCTAGTAAATTCTGTGACAGGAGAATAAGAAATCTAGGATAGATGAACAGTTCTTGTGTTTCTCTGCAGGTACATAGAGATCCCCGGTTTGACAACCTCTCAGGAGAGTACAACCCAGAAGTATTTGAGAAAACGTACGGCTTCCTGAGGGATATCAAGGAGGCAGAGGAGGAGGTAATTTTTATTCTTTTGACTTACAGATGAAAAGTAGCAAATTAAAGCAAAGTGAGGCTTAGTCTCAGGAAATCAAGTTTGCCCATGAGTGTGGAAAGTAGGTATTCCTAAAATGCCTCTTTTCCCTTGTTGGTACCAGTAAAAGGAACAAATGAGACCCGCAGAGCTACTTCTTCCTCTGTCTTCTCCTCTTCCAAGCTCCATCCCTTGCTCTGCCAACTCCCTACACATTTCCTAACTTAATCACATTAATTATTACTTGTTATGTGCATGACTTCAGGTACAGAGTCATATGGCTATGCAGTACTAGATCTTTGTCTATCAGGAATGAGTGCATTCAAGCTATGAGCACAATGTTCTTCTAATGCAGGGGTTCTCGAGCCAGTCCTTGGAACACACCAGATATCCATTGTATACAAATTGATTTCATGCATTTGTTTTTGGAAAGTAAGATTTGTTTCTGGAAACGTTATGTGATTGTTTTAATGTTGATTTTATTTATGTATTATTGTACCCCGCTTTGGAGTTAGAGGGCTAAAATGTTTTGAAAATAAATTGTGGGTATCCCAAAACCCTCACTGGCTGGGTGTGTCCCGAGGACTGGCTTGAGAACTCCTGTTCTAATATAAGCCTTTTTGTGAAAATCGATTAAACACTTTTTTTTTTTTAGGTACAAGTCCATTTTCCATAAGAATCCATACCCTTAGAAGACGAAGAACAAACTATAGAATCTTTAGTTGATGTTTGGACTGATATGATTAAAATAAATAGATCAATTATTCAGAATGAGTTGCATTATGCCACTTTGTTACAATATTGTAGAATAAGAAAAATTCCAAATTTCTTAGGATTATGAAGGAGCCTCATTTGTTGACGAAACCTTTCTCAACCAGTGGTGTTCAATCCTGAACAAATGTTCTTTGGACCTTATGATCCTGATTATTGAGACATCCAAAAAGAAAAATGATATATTAAGACCCATAGTCGCTGACAAATTGGGTCGTGCTCCAATGTTTTTAGAAGAATTGTGAATAAATTTTTGGTTTGAACATGAGCTGTGAGAAGTTTTGTTGCTCTACTCTTCTATATTTTTTGGTGCCCCCTTTTCAGTAGAGTATTTTTCCTTCTGTTTGTGACTGTCTTGTGTAAATAAAATGCACTAAACTTCAGCACACATTTTTCTCACGTTTTTATTATATCGTCTCGTGGGGGAACATTAATCAGAGGCCTATAGGAGGAGAAGAAAGCAGAGGAGAAGCGGTCCAAAGAAAAGGAAACTTCTAGATTGGGAAATTCAGCTGTAGTCCTCTAATTTTAAATTGACCTGTTTTCTAGCATTTATATGATATACATACCTACCTATATTTATTCATTTATGTTGTGGTTATTTTGAAAACCAGACTTAGTTGCAGCCCTTGAGTACCCAGTGTTAAGATCCCCAGCTCTATAATGTGCCTGAATCTAGGATATTGTTAGCAGTAAGGTTGACTTGTACAGATTAGAGATTAAGGCTCTATTCCGTGCCAAAACATAAGAAATGCTGCTCAGAGTCAGATCAAGGTCCAGTGAGCCCAGCATCCTGTATCAGACAGTGGCCATTAGTACCTGGCGAATCCCAAAAAGTACATCTGTCTGTCTTAGCTTATGGAGGTTCTGGCCAGTAAGATTATGTAGTGGATAGGATTGATGGTGAATATAAGTTGTGAGTAGAGGACACAGTGTCTGTGTTGGTGAGTAGACTTAGATTTGGTTGGGAGGAATATGCTGCGTCTGTATTGGTGAGTAGACTTATAAGTACATAAGTATTGCCATACTGGGAAAGACCAAAGGTCCATCGAGCCCAGCATCCTGTTTCCAACAGTGGCCAATCCAGGTCACAAATACCCAGCAAAATCCGAAAAATGTACAAAACATTTTATACTGCTTATCCCAGAAATAGTGGATTTGGTGTAGCTTGGTAGGGATACTCGCCAACACAGATGCAGCATATTCCTCCCAAGCTACACCAAGTCTGCTCACCAATACACAGCATATTCCTTCCAACCTACACCAAGTCTACTCACCAACACAAACGCAGCATATCCCTCCCAAGCTTACAACAAGTCTATGCTGCATCTGTGTTAGCGAGTAGACTTGGTGTAGCTTGGTAGGGATACTCGCCAACACAGACGCAGCATGTTCCTCCCAAGCTACACCAAGTCTACTCGCCAACACAGACGCAGCATATCCCTCCCAAGCTTACAACAAGTCTGGCTGCATCTGTGTTGGTGAGTAGACTTGGTGTAGCTTGGGAGGAACATGCTGCGTCTGTGTTGGCGAATAGACTTGGTGTAGGTTGGAAGGAATATGCCGTTTGTGTGTTGGTGAGTAGACTTGGTGTAGCTTGGGAGGCATATGCTGCGTCTGTGTTGGCGAGTAGGGTTGTGTGTAGGACAGGGATGCCATATGTATAAATGGATGTGTAATTTGAATGTAAAAGAAATGCACTTAGCATGGGAGGGACTGTGTATGTTGTTAGTAGTGTTTAGAGAGTTGCTGTGTGTATCCATAGTAGAGTTCTATGTTATGCAGATAATTTGGATTATAAAATGATTGTGGTCTCTCACAGGTTGTTCAGAAGGCACTGAAGAAAACTCAAGATCCAATAGAAAAGGAGAAGTTACAACAGCTCCTACAGAGAATGGTGAGCTTAGCGTTCCTATATTTGGTGACCTGTTTTGAACTCTTCTCTAAAAAGAATCATCATCCTAATTAGGGGAGGCTCTCCATATTGGCCATCAATTGATCTTGTCATCAGTTGTGGAATTCTGATTCACCTATAGAAATAAATTGCAACATTCAATCCTTTTCTCTTCACTGTTGTAGTACACAATTTTTTAATTAGTAGATATTATTTCAAATGGGAGGAAAAAAGCCTCAGCCGTCATAAGCTCATGCTGTGGAAATGAGCCATTGTCCATTCCACTCCGTCATTCTGACAAGAGTACCACAGCTGCCTATTGGCTAAGACCAATCACTGGCAAAAAAAACCTCCCCCCAATTTTTTCTTTCAATTAATTCTCATTACTTATTTCACAATACTTGCAGCAAACAAATAAATCTCCTGTGCATAATATCTAATGTCCAATTGCACAGTAAAAACAGCACTTAGCTTTCAACGTGAACGTTTTAAGCTAAACTTTGCTTGTGGAATTGTTCATGGTTTTTTGTTCTTGTCATCCGTTGGCAATCTTTCCAGTACATACTGATAGATGAGGTCTTCTAGCATCCCTGGCTGTGCTTCTTCCTTTGTTTGCATTGGGAAGGAATGTCATCTTCTGGGGTGTGAGTGTGACACAAGTTTGGGTGATGTCTTATTGAGAGTGTAATCGTAAAATGTCTCCTTGATCTGTTTACTTTGTAAAAATGATTTTTCAATGTGAGGACCGACTCCAGCCATAAAAATCTGGTTGGCTTATTGACTTTCAAAATAGACAATAAGTGGTAGTAAGTATTGTGGTTTAGTGTGTTATGTATCAACACAAGAATTTTGAACAAAGAATTTAATTCAATCGGTAACCAGTGCAGTTCCTTCATAATTGGGCTGATATGTTGGAAGAGCCCTGATATGCAGTTCTGTAGTTTTGCAAAAAGGTCAAATGCTCAGATGTGGAAGACCAAAATAGAGTGAATTATAATAGTCCAGTTTTAAAACAATCATTTATTTGTTACATTTGTATCCCACATTTTCCCACGTATTCGTAGGTTCAGTGTGGCTGACATAGTGCCGGAGAGGCGTTTGCAGACTCCAATGTGAACAAATACAATATGATGTTGTGGTAAAATAAAGTTGATGTGGTACAGTCAAATTAGGAATCGTAGGGTTGTGTTATCATATCATGTTATCATATAGTGTATAACCAAGTCTTCCGCATTAATTGTACTGGCCGATATCCAAAGTGATTTATTTATTGATTGAGATTGATTAATTGCCTTTATGAAGAGACTCACCCAAGGCGATGTACATCATAGGCAGGAGCTTCTCCTGCTCGCTTAAATCACATACTGCTGCCTAAGTGGGGATGTTCAGGGCTACTTAACTGGAAAGTACCACTGAATATCCATACAGACCATTCAACAAAAATGTGGGCAGGTCAGGGTCAGCATTGGGGAGGAACCAGGCCTTATGCAGGTGCTGGCAGCATTCAGCCTCCGAAATTACCCCCCAGCCTGAAACCATCAGAGCACATCCCTTGGTGGTCCTAGTGGAGTCTTTGGGGGCAGGAGCAAAGCCCCCTCGCTCCTGCCCCTTGTGGCTGCTATTTGGACATGGTTGCCATGCCCTCTTGTGGCAGCTGCAGTGGACAGGACCGAAGAGGCTTCACTCCTGCCCCCAGTGACTCCACTAGGACCACCAGGGAGGCAGGTAGGCCTGGGGGGAGTTGCTCTGATGCTTGTAGGCTGGGGGGGGGGGGACAGGTTAGGAGGGAGGGGCAATTTCAGAGGCCGGGAGTGGAATACGGAGGGCTTTTAAGGATGAAAATGGTTATACAAGTCTCAGCTGATAACTTTCTTATGCGGACCCCAGCTGAATATAAGCTGGGACCTACTTAGGCTCTGGCCGCCATCCCCATCTAATTTAACCCCCAATATTCAGTGTCCAGCACTGACTATTGGAGGTTAATTTAGCCGGTGACGGTTAGCGTTTAAGAAAAAAAAAAAACGCTGACTGAATATCAGGAGGGACAGTCTTCAGTTTGGGTAACAACCACAGCTTTAAAAAAAAAGAAGGATTTCACCTCTGCCCAAATTAATTTATTTATATCGCACTAGGTGGTGTACAATAAAACATACAAAATTCTAAGTCACTACAAACTAAAGTTTAAACATAACATCCTGAAAAGATCTGAATACAGTCACTTAACCCTCCATTGCCCCATGTAAGCCACATTGAGCCTGCCATGAGTGGGAAAGCGCGGGGTACAAATGTAACAAAAAAAAAAATCTGAAATTATAATATCCATGAAAAATCCGAATTAAATTAACTTTCAACTTTCAATTATAGGCTTTCTGAAACAGGTCTTTAATATCGTCCTAAATGGTAACTAATTACTTGTTTCTTGAAAGTTAATTCTGCATCAATAATTACACCTAAACTGTGAATCTGATTCACAATCTTTACATCCTGGTCACCTATCATCTGAGATGTACCATGAACTACCATCACCTCTGCGTTGGGCATGGGCTTCCATTAGGCATAAATTTGGATTATACTCTACTACATCTCACTTTCTATTATTGGAAATGTGGACTTTCCGCCCAGGGTATCTGATTCCAGATTCCAGTCCTGGGCTGACAGAGGTACCTGTGCAACATGCCTTGGATAAAGACCATTTACTATGTTACTATAAGACGAACCCAAAATGTTACTATATCAAACGATACAAACCACATGTCTCCTTACTCCAGCTGACTGGTTTACTTATCTTCAGTTAAGCCATTATATTGGTACCCTGTTACACTATTACCCAGAAGACTTTTCAGAATTACCCTTTGATGAAAAATGTCCTCTTCCAGCTGTGGACCGATGATATGGGAATATGAAACTACAGCTCTCCCATCTTCCAAAGATTGTAGATCGGTGGGCCCATGATTTTGGCTCTTATACATTAGACTCTTGCCTCCAAAGCTTAACTGACAGTTCTCGTTTGGTGGACAATGTTCAGTTGCAGGAAGTTCACTATAAATTTCTTATGAGAATGTATATACACCCTTCTAGAGCTAAAAAAATGAGTCTTCCCTCTGATGGCACTTGCCCTCAATGTCATGCAGCTAATGCTTCCTATCGACACTGTATTTGGACTGATCTCTGGCAACACTTGAGCATGCTTTATAATAGAAATTGTTGTGTCACTCCCCAGATGTGCTTACTGGATGATTTCTCAGTGGTGGTAGAGGATACTCAGCTTTCTACACTATTTCTCCAAAAGGCAACTCTAGTAGCGAAGAGATGTATTTTGTTGCAGTGGATTCGGCTAGATCCACCCACTTTGATGTTATGGTGGAATCAGATGTACGAATTGCTTAACATGGAACGCTTATCTGTGGACTCCAGATCAGGCCGGGTACATGGGGGTGGGTGAGGCATAGGATAGTGGTTTTGGCTAGGTCCCTTGGTGTTTGTTGCACCTTTTATCTTTGTATTTCTTTTTTTACTTGAAATCAGTAAAGATATTCACACACACAATCTTCCATAACATAAAGAATATCAAAGTTAACCTGTAAAGAAGAGAGAAAGTCAAATCCTATAGACCAGGTGATATTAACAGACAGTAAACCACACACAAAGTTATCAAAGAATTGCTACCTACTAACACATCAGCCCAATTAAAATTTCTATCTGAAATGTTGTGCAAGTTCATATTAGAATAGAATAAAAATAATACCCCATCCTCCTCGTCTATCTTCTATGAATGCCCATTCCCAAGTAATACAACCAGGATTCCGTTACACATAGTATATCTAGTTTCATAGAACAAATGAAATAGAAAGATAAACACAAATAGGAATAGAGGTGTGGTAGGAGGAGCTGGCTAAACTAAAGGTGGACAAAGCGATGGGGCCGGATGACATACATCTGAGGGTAATGAAGGACCATTTTAATGCTTCTTTAGAGTCGGGGGTGGTCCCAGATTGCTGGAGAAGGGCAAATGTGGTCCCTCGCCACAAAAGCAGAAGTAAAGAAGAGGTTGGGAACTTCAGGCCAGTAAGTCTTTCTGTGGTAAGTAAATTAATGGAAATACAAACCAAAAAGGTAAAGGACCCCCCTACACACAACAGCCATATCCAGAAGTAGGGGTGGACCAAGAAAACTCTTGCAGCCAGCTGGGTAGTACCTGTAACTTTATTAGGCACCTCATCTGTTGGACCCAACACGGGACCGTGTTTCAACGGGACTCACCCATCTGCCTCAGGGATGACACACTTAATATGGGATGAATTGGTAATGAATCGGTGCAAGATGTGATTTATGGACTACCAAAAGTGCTGGAACGTTGTGTCTATAAAGATGCGGGTTTGACATTGATGCCAGGCAAAATAGTAGAGGCTATTATAAAGAAAATTACAGAGCACATTCAAAAGCATGGATTAATGAGACAAACATAGTAGATGACGGCAGAAAAAAGACCTGCACGGTCCATCCAGTCTGCCCAACAAGATAACTCATATTTGCTACTTTTTGTGTATGCCCTACTTTGATTTGAACCTGTGCTTTTTAGGGCACAGACCGTATAAGTCTGCCCAGCACTACCCCCGCCTCCCAACCACCAGTCCCGCTTCCCACCACCAGCTCTGGCACAGACCGTATAAGTCTGCCCAGCACTATCCCCGCCTCCCAACCACCAGCCCCACCTCCTGATCTTGACTAAGCTTCTGAGGATCCATTCCTTCGGCACAGGATTCCTTTATGCTTATCCCACGCATGTTTGAATTCCGTTACTGTTTTCATTTCCACCACCTCCCGCGGGAGGGCATTCCAAGCATCCACTACTCTCTCCGTGAAAAAATACTTCCTGACATTTTTCTTGAGTCTGCCCCCCTTCAATCTCATTTCATGTCCTCTCGTTCTACCATCTTCCCATCTCCGGAAAAGGTTAGTTTGCGGATTAATACCTTTCAAATATTTGAACGTCTGTATCATATTACCCCTGTTTCTCCTTTCCTCCAGAGTATACATGTTTTGTTCAGCAAGTCTCTCCTCATACGTCTTGTAACGCAAATCCCATACCATTCTCGTAGCTTTTCTTTGCACCGCTTCGATTCTTTTTACATCCTTAACAAGATACGGCCTCCAAAACTGAACACAATACTCCAGGTGGGGCCTCACCAACGACTTATACAGGGGCATCAACACTTCCTTTCTTCTGCTGATCACACCTCTCTCTATACAGCCTAGCAACCTTCTCGCTACGGCCACCGCCTTGTCACACTGTTTGGTCGCCTTCAAATCCTCAGATACTATCACCCCAAGATCCCTCTCTCCGCCCGTACCTATCAGACTCTCCCCGCCTCGCGTGGATTTCTATGGATTTAGTGAGGCGAAATCTACATTTCTTTGAAAGGATGAACAAACTTGTGGATAAAGATGAGCTGGTTGATTATTGTGTATCTGGATTTTCAAAAGGCATTTGACAAAGTACCTCATGAAAGACTCATGGAGAGTCATGGAGTAGAAGATAGTGTTCTATTGTGGATTAAAATACTGGTTAAAAGATAGAGAGTAGGGTTAAATGCTCAGTATTCTACATAAGTACATAAGTATTGCCACACTGGGACAGACCAAGGGTCCATCAAGCCCAGCATCCTGTTTCCAACAGTGGCCAATCCAGGTCACAAATACCTGACAAGATCCTGAAAAAGTTCAATACATTTTATGCTGCTTATCCCAGAAAAAAGCAATGGATTTTCCCCAAGTCAATTTAATAATGGTCTATGGACTTTTCCTTTAGGAAGCTGTCCAGACCTTTTTCTAAACCCCACTAAGCTAACCAACTTTACCACATTGTCTGGCAACGAATTCCAGAGTTTAATTACACGTTAAGTGAAGAAATATTTTTTTTTCCCGATTCGTATTAAATTTACTACTTTGTAGCTTCATCGCATGCCCCCTAGTCCTAGAATTTTTGGAAAGAGTAAACAAACAGTTCACATCTACCCGTTCCACTCCACTCATTATTTTATAGACCTCTATCATATCTCCCCTCAGCCGTCTTTTCTCCAAGCTGAAGTGCCCTAGCTGCTTCAGCCTTTCCTCATAGGGAAGTCTTCCCATCCCCTTTATTCTTTTAGTCGCCCTTCTCTGTACCTTTTCTAATTCCACTATATCTTTTTTCAGATGTGGTGACCAGAATTGAACACAATATTCAAGGTGAGGTCGCAGCATGGAGTGATACAAAGGCATTATAACGTCCTCATTTTTGTTTTCCATTCCTTTCCTAATAATACCTAACATTCTATTGTGTGCAGTTCTGGTCACCGCATCTCAAAACGACCCAAAGGAGGGTAGTCAGAGAAGCTTTCTGTGCACATGGGTTTGCCTGGGATCATATCAACGATGGCAGCATCACCAGACATCAGGAAGGTCGTAACCTGCTCCAACGATGGCAAAGCCTCTGGCTTATGGAGATTTATTCTAAACTCCATGTAATCTCCGTATTCATTAAAAAGCTCCAAGTGCAGAAATGAATTCCCTACGGTTCATAATATGTACGAAGATGTCATCTGCAAAGGCTGCCACCTTGAAACAGGTAAAACAGACACAAAATCCACAAATATCTGGTCGATCATGTAGGTCCCGCAACAAAGGGTCCAACATCAAAACAAAAAGCAGTGGAGAGAGTGGGCAACCCTGCCTAGTACCCCTCAGAATTGGGAATAGGTCAGACATACAATTGTTAACAGATACAGAAGTCTGAGGAGAGATATAGAGCTCTAAGCATGGAAAGAAACTACCCACAAACCCATATGTCTCCAAAGTAGCATATAAAAATCCCACTGTACCTGAATGTCTTTATTACTAATGCTGCTGGTAGCCCGAAAGATGGAAAGGCTGCAGCAGGAGCATAGCGGAGAGGTAGAGGAGTGACACTGGAGCTTGCAGAGGGGGGAGGGAGAGTGCGACAGAGAACCTGGCAGCAGGGGTGGGGGGGTGGGAGAGCGAGCAACACCAGACCTTGTGGGAACGGAGGGAGGGAGAGTGACACTGACCCTGTGGGGGGGAGGGGAGGCAGGAAGATTAGGAGAGTGACACCGAACTTGGGAGGGGGAGGGAGGGAAAGCGACATCGGACCTTGGAGGGAAGGAAGAAGGGAGGGAGAGTGACACAACCTTGCAAGGTGGGGGAGGAGGAAGAAAGGGCATGGGGTATGGGGGCAAGGGAATGAAAGAGGCAAGGATAGAGCTGGGGACTGATAGGGTGATGAGATTCAGTGGAGGGTAGATGAGGGCTAATAGGAAGGGAATGAGGGCTATGGAAGTGGGTGAAAGATGGGGAAAGATAGGGGTTTAGAAGACTGGATATTAAGTGAGAGACAGAGGGAGCAAAAGTAAAAGCTAGTAGGTAGATGACAAGTGAAACAGAGACTAAGGTGAGAGAAATGGGGGCGGGCATGAAATGAAAGGTCACTGCCAAACAGATGTAGAGAAGGAAAGGAAGAAGCCAAGAGGAGATGTGCCTGCTTTGTGAAATGTATGTCTGTTCTATTTTTGTATTTTGCAGAGTGCAGGGGAAAATACATTTCTGTTTCTCTTTTGGATTTCTTGAGGGAGTTCTCTATTTCAGTTTTTCTGTGGTTCCCTGTTTTGTATAGTGAGAAAAGAATTAAATGTGCTTGGAGTTGTAGAATGATTAGAAAAATTAGTGCTCATTATTGCTTGTTATGTGAATGAATATTCCATCACTGTTTTATTAGTGCTTGCCATACCAGTCCAGTATTATTACATTTTAAGGGCATTTCTTTTAATTCGTGTATGCAGTCCTTACATGCACATGATTTTTGCATTTTAAACCCAAAGGTAAATCTTAAGTGTGGTTAAACAGCGAGGCTTCTGTGGATAGGGACAGAGTTTGCGGGGTTGGGGGACAAACTTTGTCCCCACGTCATTCTCTAGTCTGCAGTTCAAAGGTGTCTATCGACAAACATCACTTGACTATCAAAAATGGGAAGAGAAGACTCACATTAACATCATCATCACTGGACATATAGACTCCAGCAAGTCCACTACTTCTGGACATCTTATCTACAAATGTGTCAGTACTGATAAGAGAACGATTGAGAAGTTTGAAAAGAAAGCCGCTGAGATGGGAAAAGGGTCCTTCAAGTATGCCTGGGTGTTAGACAAACTGAAGGCAGAAAGTGAGCGTGGTACCACCATTGGCATCTCCCTTTGGAAGTCTGAGACCAGCAAATACTATGTCACCATCATTGATGCTCCTAGCCACAGAGATTTCATCAAGAATATGATCACTGGCACATCTCAGGCTGATTGTTGCTGGTGTTGGTGAATTTGAAGCTGTTTATTTCCAAGAATGGACAGACTCATGAGCATGCCCTCCCTGGGTGGAAAGCAGCAGATTGTTGGTGTTAATAAAATGGATTCTACTGAATCACCTTACAACCAAAAGATAGATGAGGAGACTGGATATTACCCAGATACTGTAGCTTTTGTGCCAATTTCTGGCTGGTACAACTCTGCTTGAAGCTCCGTGGACCCCCTTGCTAGAAGGAAGGGTGGTGGGGTGATGCATTTTTTTTTGGGGGGGGGGGGGGTGCATGCAGCAGTGACCCACCCTGGGTGGTAAGCCAGCTAGATACACCAGTGTAAATATCTGTTACTTATATTAGTTGTGGTGATACTGAAAGCTAGATTGAACGATAGGTTGTGAGGATCAGGGTTAAGAATCTTGGATCCTTGTAGTAGCAGGAAGGAAATTGTGCAGGCTAGCCAAACATACATTGTTTATTTGCTCTGGTATGAACACTCTGAGGCAGAGGCTTCAGCAGGGTGCATCTAATTCACTCTTGTTTTCTAGGTACAGCAGGAAACAGCTGGAAGAAATGGGCAGAGGCAGCGGGAGCGACTGCAGATCTTCAAACGCCAGCAAAGGAAATTGGCGAAAGAGGGCAAAAAGCCGTTCTATCTGAAGAAATGTAAGTAGATTTTCTGTGCATGGTAGACTGAGTCCTAAAAAAGTCTGTAATAAACTGATGGGAGGATTATGTTCTTTCTCCAGGCCTGGCCTTGTGAAAGCAGGCAGTATGTGTCAGCAGTTTGCAGGTTCTCATACAGCCCATAAAACACTCAAGCAGGAATGGTGCTGATTGACATTGGAGAGGTGTAGGAAATATTTTAGGGGTGGTGAGACATTTTGAATCTGATCTGAGGGTCAGAAATAGAGTAGCAGAGGATGATAACATAGTAAATGACGGCATCTGCTCGCCATAACAGAAACCTGGCTCTGCCCTTATGACTCTGCTTCAGTCACAGCCCTCTGCCATGGCGGTTATCTTTTTTCACATACTCCTCGCCCTGCTGGTCGCAGGGGCGGTGTTGGATTACTTCTCTCTCCCTCCTCCATATTTCAACCCCTTCTTCCACCTCAATCTCACTGTTTTTCCTCCTTTGAGGTCCACCCTATCCGCCTTTTCTCTCCTCTGCCTCTTAGAATAGCGGTCATTTATCGTCCCCCTGATAAGTCCCTTTCATCCTTTCTCAGTGACTTTGATGCTTGACTTGCCTTCTTCCATGATCCTTCCTCCCCCTCTCTCATCCTTGGTGACTTTAATATTCCTGCTAATGATCCTTCTAACTCTTATATTTCCAAGTTACTCGCTTTAACATCCGCCTTTAATCTCCAACTATGCTCCACCTCCCCCACTCATCAAAATGGTCACTGTCTTGATCTTATCTTCTCCTCCAACTGTTCACCCTCTAGTTTCCTTGCCTCTGATCTTCCCCTCTCTGATCACCATCTTATAACTTTTACACTTAAATCTCCTCCCTCCCAATCCCGTCCTATCTTATCTAATTTCTCTAGGAATCTTCATGATATTGACCCTTCATCTCTATCCTCCCATGTTTCAAACCTCCTCTCTACTGTGGCACCATCCACGTCTGTCAACGAGGCTGTTTCTTCTTACAACAATACTCTATCCTCTGCCTTAGACACTCTTGCACCTTTGATGACCCGCCCTGTAAGGCGTACAAAACCCCAACCTTGGCTGACTTCAAATATCCGCTACCTACGTTCCTGTACCCGCTCCGCCGAACGCCTCTGGCGGAAATCTCAGGCCCTTGCTGATTTCTTACACTTTAAGTTCATGCTGACCTCCTTCCAATCTGCTCTTTTACGCGCCAAACAGGATTATTATATCCAACTGACTAACTCTCTTGGCTCTAACCCTCGACTTCTCTTCACCACATTGAACTCAAGGTGCCCCCTCCCCCTACTCCCCCTTCATTATCTCCTCAGACCCTTGCTGAATTCTTTTATGACAAGGTTCAAAAATAAACCTTGAATTCTCTACCTCACCAGCTCTCCCTCCACTAGTCCGTTCCCCTCTCTCTCCTTCCCCTCATTCCCTTTCCTCCTTTCCTGACGTTACTATTGAGGAAACTACACTTCTCCTTTCCTCCTCAAAATGTACCACCTGTTCCTCTGATCCCATTCCCACCCACCTTCTTAATGCCATCTCACCTGCTCTTATTCCTCTTATCTGTCACATTCTCAACCTCTCACTTTCCACTGTGACTGTCCCTGCTGCCTTTAAACATGCTGTGGTCACACCTCTCCTTAAGAAGCCTTCACTCGACCCTACTTGTCCCTCTAATTACCGACCCATCTCCCTCCTCCCATTTCTCTCCAAATTACTTGAGCGTGCTGTTCACCACCACTGCCTTGATTTTTCTCTCCTCACATGCTATTCTCGACCCACTACAATCTAGTTTTTGCCCTCTCCACTCAACCAAAACTGCGCTCACTAAAGTCTCCAGTGACCTATTACTGGCTAAATCCAGAGGTCTGTATTCCATCCTCATTCTTCTTGATCTTTCCGCCGCTTTTGACACTGTCGATCACAGCGTACTCCTCGATACCCTGTCCTCACTTGGATTCCAGGGCTCTGTCCTTTCCTGGTTCTCTTCCTACCTCTCCCTCCGCACCTTCAGTGTTCACTCTGGTGGATCCTCTTCTACTTCTATCCCTCTGCCTGTCGGTGTACCTCAGGGTTCTGTTCTTGGTCCCCTCCTCTTTTCTATCTACACTTCTTCCCTTGGTTCATTAATCTCATCCCATGGCTTTTCCTACCATCTCTATGCTGATGACTCCCAAATCTACCTACCTACCCCTGATATCTCACCTTGCATTCAAACCCAAAGTATCAGCGTGCTTATCTGACATTGCTGTCTGGATGTCTCAACGCCACCTGAAATTAAACATGACCAAAACCGAGCTTCTCATTTTTCCCCCCCAAACCCACCTCCTCGCTCCAACCGTTTTCTATTTCTGTTTATGGCTCTCTCATTCTCCCTGTCTCTTCAGCTTCTAACATTGGGGTCATCTTTGATTCCTCTCTCTCCTTCTCTACTCATATCCAGCAGATTGCCAAGACTTGTCGTTTCTTTCTTTATAACATCCGTAAAATCCGCCCCTTTCTTTCTGAACACTCTACCAGAACCCTCGTCCACACCTTTGTCACCTCCCGTTTAGACTACTGCAGTCTGCTTCTTGCTGGCCTCCCACTTAGTCATCTCTCCAGTCGGTTCAAAACTCTGCTGCCCGTCTCCTCTTCCGCCAGGGTCGCTTTACTCATACTACCCCTCTCCTCAGGTCGCTTCACTGGCTCCCTATACGTTTTCGCATCCTGTTTAAACTTCTTCTACTAACCTATAAATGTATTCACTCTGCTGCTCCCCAGTATCTCTCCACACTCGTCCTTCCCTACTCCCCTTCCTGTGCACTCCGATCCATTAATAAATCCTTCTTATCTGTTCCCTTCTCCACTACTGCCAACTCCAGACTTCGCTCCTTCTGTCTCGCTGCACCCTACGCCTGGAATAAACTTCCTGAGCCCCTACGTCTTGCCCCATCCTTGACCATCTTTAAATCTAGACTGAAAGCCCACCTCTTTAACATTGCTTTTGACTCGTAACCACTTGTAACCTCTTATTTCCACCTACCCTCCTCTCCTCTTTCCTCTACTCATTAATTGATTTGCTTGCTTTATTTTTTTGTCTATTAGATTGTAAACTCTTTGAGCAGGGACTGTCTGTCTTCTATGTTTGTGCAGCGCTGCGTATGCTTTGTAGCGCTATATAAATGCTAAATAGTAGTAATAGTAGCAGATAAAGACCTGTACGGTCCATCCAGTCTGCCCAACAAGATAAACTCATTTTACATGGTATGTGATACTACTACTACTTAACATTTCTAAAGCGCTACTAGGGTTACGCAGCGCTGTACAGATTAACAAAGAAGGACTGTCCCTGCTCATAGGAGCTTACAATCTAAAGGATGAAATATCAAATTGGGTAGTCTAGATTTCGTCAATGGAGGTATAATGGTTATGTGCCGAAGGTGACATTGAAGAGGGCAGGGAGGGGGCTTGACGTATGTGCTCAGGGAGTTTGTTCCAAGCATAGGCGAGGCAGAAAGGGCAGAGCCTGGAGTAGGCGGTGGTGGAGAAGGGTACTGAGAGGAGGGATTTGACCTGTGAGTGGAGGTTACAGGTAGGAACGTAAGGGGAGATGAGGGTAGAGAGGTAATGAGGGGCTGCAGATCGAGTGCATTTGTAGGTAAGTAGGAGAAGCTTGAACTGTATGCGGTACTTGATCAGAAGCCAGTGAAGTGACTTGAGGAGAGGGGTGATATGGGCATATCGGTCCTGACGGAAGATAAGACGTGCAGCAGAGTACTGAACGGATTGAAGGGGGGATAGATGGCTAAGTGGGAGGCCAGTGAGGGGATAGGTTGCAGTAGTGAAGGCGAGAGGTAATGAGAGAGTGGACGAGTGTCCGGGTGGTGTGCTCCGAAATGAAAGGGCGAATTTTGCTGATGTTATAGAGAAAGAAGCGACAGGTCTTGGCTATCTGCTGGATATGCGCAGAGAAGGAGAGGGAGGAGTCGAAGATGACTCCGAGGTTGCGGGCAGATGAGACGGGGAGGATGAGGGTGTTATCAACTGAGATAGAGAGTGGAGGGAGAGGAGAAGTGGGTTTGGGTGGAAAGACAAGAAGCTCGGTCTTGGCCATGTTCAGTTTCAGGTGGCGGTTGGACATCCAGGCAGCAATGTCAGATAAGCAGGCCGATGTCTGGTGTGGAGAGATAAAGCTGAGTGTCGTCAGCATAAAGATGATATTGGAAACCATGAGATGAGATCAGCGAGCCCAGGGAGGAGGTGTAGATTGAAAAAAGAAGGGGTCCAAGGACAGATCCCTGAGGAACTCCAACAGAGAGCGGGATGGGGGTGGAGGAAGATCCATGATACATACTTTATACGTACTTTGTATGTATATCCGAGTTTGATTTGTCCTTGCCTTTCTCAGGGCACAGACCATAGAAGTCTGCCCAGTACTGTTCTTATAGTGAAGAAAGCCAGGGGTGTAGTTAGTTGAGGTACAGAGCAGCTTATGGGAGCACTAATAGAATTATAGAAAGGCATCCTGAGGACAGGATGATACAGAAAGCGTGGGAGCAGGGAGATGTAGGGAGAAGACACTGTTAAGAGGGAGCGCTGGGTTAGAAGGTTTATACCATGCTAGAATGAGCAATTCTTTCCTTGTTCTGCAGCTGAGAAGTGCAAATTGGAGCTGGCTGAAAAGTACGAGGTGTTGAAGAAGAGTGGGAAGCTGGAGAGTTTCTTGAGCAAGAAACGGAAGCGAAATGCCAGCAAGGACAAGCGCAAGATGCCTGTCCGCAAAGGCTTGTGAATTCCATGTCAGAAAGGAGCGAGGTGACTCCTCAGATCAGATACCCTGTCACGTGCTGCAACTCTGAAGAAGCATGGGACAGAAAGTGAGCTTTCAGAGAGGTCAAATGCTCATACTGGCTGAGGACCTTTACATGTCTTCTGTTGCATGCAGACACTCTTGTTCAAGCAGGAACCTTAAGAAAACGGAGCCTATTATAAATTCTTTAACTCTTTCACTCACGAACGTTTGATACAGGGTACCCATTTACTAGAGGTGTAGCAGTCTGGCACACGGCCATCCCTGCATAGGTGAGAAGAACACTGGAGGTAGTAAAGATGAATTTTGTTTGATTATTACTATTTGCATTCTGGGTTTATTTACCCTCCTACCACATACCAGTGACTGAACATGACATAGTTATTAAATGAAAGACTGCTACCTTTTTCCTGTGCTTTTGGACTTTATGGTCTGTCTTGACCCTCACTGCCGTGAGCTTTCATTCATTCAGAAATAAGCCACATTCTGTGGAACCTGGACAAGAAACGTCACATTCTGGCCTGGATATATCTGGATCCAGGTGTCAAGGAGGAGCTGGGAATAAAAGCAGCACTGGAGGGGGTCTAAGAGCCAGATGCACAAAGGTCCCGTTAAGAATCCGTCTTCATTTCCAAATTGGTAAAAATTTACTGATTTAGAAACACAGAGGGATTCACAAAAAGAATCGCATGCAAATGAGCTGCTCGTTGCTTTTGCAACCCAGCTCATTTGCATTCGATATGGGGGTAAGCCAGTTTGTGAGCTGAGCATGCGCAGAACAGTCAGTCGCTATGCGTGGCTGCTCTGTGCATGCTACAGACAGCTCTCACACGCAGACAAGCTGTGTATTTGAAAGCAATAGATTTACCTCATTTTTTTTTTGTTTTTTGCAAGCGCATAAGTACATATATAAGTACATAAGTAATGCCACACTGGGAAAAGACCAAGGGTCCATCGAGCCCAGCATCCTGTCCACGACAGCGGCCAATCCAAGCCAAGGGCACCTGGCAAGCTTCCCAAACATACAAACATTCTATACATGTTATTCCTGGGATTTTGGATTTTTCCCAAGTCCATTTAGTAGTGGTTTATGGACTTGTCCTTTAGGAAACCGTCTAACCCCTTTTTAAACTCTGCCAAGCTAACCGCCTTCACCACGTTCTCCGGCAACAAATTCCAGAGTTTAATTATGCGTTGGGTGAAGAAAAACTTTCTCCGATTTGTTTTAAATTTACTACACTGTAGTTTCATCGCATGCCCCCTAGTCCTAGTATTTTTGGAAAGCGTGAACAGACGCTTCACATCCACCTGTTCCACTCCACTCATTATTTTATATACCTCTATCATGTCTCCCCTCAGCCGTCTGTTCTCCAAGCTGAAAAGCCCTAGCCCCCTTAGTCTTTCTTCATAGGGAAGTCGTCCCATCCCAGCTATCATTTTAGTCGCCCTTGGCTGCACCTTTTCCAATTCTGCTGTATCTTTCTTGAGATGCGACGACCAGAATTGAACACAGTACTCAAGTTGTGGTCGCACCATGGAGCGACATAACGGCATTATGTCATCCTCACACCTGTTTTCCATACCTTTCCTAATAATACCCAACATTCTATTCGCTTTCCTAGCCGCAGCAGCACACTGAGCAGAAGGTTTCAGTGTATTATCGTCAATGACACCCAGATCCCTTTCTTGGTCCGTAACTCCTAACGTGGAACCTTGCATGACATAGCTATAATTCGGGTTCTTTTTTCCCACATGCATCACCTTGCAGTTGCTCACATTAAACGTCATCTGCCATTTAGCCGCCCAGTCTCCCAGTCTCGTAAGGTCCTTCTGTAATTTTTCACAATCCTGTTGCGAGTTAACGACTTTGAATAACTTTGTGTCATCAGCAAATTTAATTACCTCGCTAGTTACTCCCATCTTTAAATCATTTATAAATATATTAAAAAGCAGCGGCCCTAGCACAGACCCCTGAGGAACCCCACTAACTACCCTTCTCCATTGTGAATACTGCCCATTTAACCCCACTCTCTGTTTCCTATCCTTCAACCAGTTTTTAATCCACAATAGGACATTTCCTCCTATCCCATGACCCTCCAATTTCCTCTGTAGCCTTTCATGAGGTACCTTGTCAAACACTTTTGGAAATCCAGATACACAATATCAACCTGCTCCCCTTTGTCCACATGTTTGTTTACTCCTTCAAAGAATTGAAGTAAATTGGTAGGCAAGATTTCCCCACACAAAAGCCGTGCTGACTTGGTCTCAGTAAATGTCCTTGGATGTGCTCTGTAATTTTGTTTTTAATAATAGCCTCTACCATTTTCCCCGGCACCGACGTCAGACTCACTGGTCTATAATTTCCCGGATCTCCCCTGGAACCTTTTTTAAAAATGGGCGTTACATTGGCCACCCTCAAATCTTCCAGTACCACGCTTGATTTTAAGGATAAATTGCATATCACTAGCAGTAGCTCCACACGCTCATTTTTCAGTTCTATCAGTACTCTAGGATGAATACCATCCAGTCCAGAAGATTTGCTACTCTTCAGTTTGCTGAACTGCCCCATTACGTCCTCCAGGTTTACCGTGAAGTCAGTAAGTTTCTCCGACTCGTCCGCTTGAAATACCATTTCCGACACCAGTATCCCACCCAAATCTTCCTCGGTGAAGACCGAAGCAAAGAATTCATTCAATCTCTCCACTACGTCATTGTCTTCCTTGATCGCCCCTTTTACCCCTCGGTCATCCAGCAGCTCAACCGATTCTTTTGCCGGCTTCCTGCACAAGTGCTTTTTTTGTTTTTTTGGATGGGCATACATGTGTTGGGGCTCCGTGCCTCCCGCTGCTGGGAAAAAGTGGGTAAAACCTCTCTGCTATTCTGTGAGGAATCAACAACAGGGCTTGGTTCCACCCCCAGCTGTTCTTCTGCTTCCTTCTATTGGCCGGCTGACATCCTAGAACACCCATCTCCCTGAAGATGGACTTCCATTGGTTGGCCCAACTCCTCCTCCCTGCAGGGCTTCCCTGATGACATCATTTTAGAGCTGTGAACTGATTGAATCCAAACTTCCTGGTGTCTCCCTCCACAGAGAGGGGCTAAACCAATTGGACAGCATCAGCCTGGGATGTCCCACCTACTCACTACTGGAGGGGGACACCAGGAAGTTCGGATCCAATCAGTTCACAGCTCTCAAGTGATGTCATCAGGGAAGCCCTGAAGGGAGGAGGAGTTGGGACAGCAGCCAGCCAATGAGAGTCCATCTTCAGGGAGATGGGCGTTCTAGGATGTCAGCCGGCCAATAGAAGGAAGCAACAGCTGGGGGTGGAACCAAGCCCTGAGTGTTTCCCACAGATGCTGTTTGATGGACCCTTGTCTTCCTTGCATTTTTGGTAAGTCACCATTACATTTATGCTTTACATTTCATTACTGCCCCTCTTCCCCCCCCCCCCCCCCCCCCCCCCCAATTTCTTGCCAGTAAAATTTCATTTGAAAAAGAAACATGACATGGCTTTCATACATGCAAATAAGCTGCGTGTAAGCCGGTGTACTTTTTGTGTGTGTGTGTGTGTGTGTGTGTGTGTGTGCGCTCCATCTTCCCTGCCTTGTTTCTCCCCTTCTCCTACTTGCGATAATGAAGAACCGGCAGGTCCAGACCTCCCGTTAAAATTTCCACAGTAAAGGTAAGGACTGCTTTTGTGCATTGCATCGGTAGTGCATCGCATGCACATAATAATAGTAATTAGCTCATTATTATAGCTTTGCATTCCATTTTTGTTAGTTGGTACCGTGACAGGAAAATGGCTCGGAGAACCCTTTTGTGCGTGTTCTGGTTTACTACTTGCGCGCTGAACCGGCTAGAACTAGTTTAAAAACCATGTTGCTGGCTCGTTAAGTTTAGTGCATCTGGCCCTAAATGTGCCAAAAATGGGGTTATTTTTATATCATTCACTGGAACAAGAGTAAGTCAAGAATTTATAATGTGTTTTTAACCAATAAAAAACAAACCTGTCAACTCTTTTGTGAAGGTTTTCAGTAAATAAAAGACATAATTAGTTTACACTAACTTTTTCTTGTCATTTTTTCTCTGTTTTTCCTTTATAACAATTTTCAATATTTTTTTCTTTTCATGTTTTCTTTCTTTGTTATATATCTCCCTTTCCTCTTCATTTCTCCAAACCAACCCTTCTCTCCTGTTTTTTTTCTAAAATTTTCTGTCGTCCTTGCCAAATAGTGACTTAAATTCAAATATGAATAATCCGGGGCTTCTACTGTGCTAAATCCTACTGCAATACACTTGATCTCTGAATTCATGTTGCTTTCTTTTATTATTTCTTATGTGAAAACTCAATACTCATTATTCATACTTGGCTGAATAATATTTTTCATTATTCGTATTTGGTCGAATAGTAAAATATGCTGTTCAGTACAGTCTACTTTCAAATTGTGCCCCTTAAATAATCATCAAATGCCTTCCAAGAATATTTTCTATTTCGAATGGCAAATGTTGAAAGTGTAATGGACAAATCATAATTTCTTGAGTTTTTGTCACAGATTCTTTAAATAGTTGTATACATTTATATGGATATTGCCTAGGAAAAGTCTCTATCATATCAATGGCTTGTGTTTCAAAATCTAAAATGTGTGGAATGTATTCGTAACCTAAGTAGGAGGAGTGTGGTAGCCGTGTTAGTCCACTCTTAAGGTTATCAATAGAAATCAAACAAAAGAAAATATGGAAAAAGGTATCATCTTATTTTCTTTTCCATGTTTTATTTTGTTTGATTTCTATTGATATTCTTAACCTAAGAAACTGACTTATCGGAAGATTCTTCTTAAGCAACTTTCACAATGAAAATACTTATTATGATGTGTTGGTTTCCATTCCAATCTCTATATTTCTGGCAAATTCAGAGTTAGTATTTTTAATCAAAATATCTGAGAAAGGACCCTTTTCAACATCATAACTCATTTACCACCGAAAGACATCTATTAATTCATCTGAACTTCTTCACCTTGTCATAAACACACCATCAATGTACTTATTTCCAAAGCTGAATGTTATTAGAAAAATTATGTTCTGTAAGATGGGTTTTTTTTTTTTTTTTTTTCAAACTCGGCCACATAATTTGCTTGTAAAATATTTTCCGTGAGTAATTTCAGCTAATTCTGTAAGGAAGTCTGTGGGTATCCAAACAGTTAGAGTTCTTTTTGTTTCACCTTTACATACAAACAAAATAGCTTCTTTCTGTGGAATATTGTATAGAGTGAATCCATATCTAATATTATAAAAAGAATATTGTGATGTGTCCGCTGAATGTTATCAAGTATCTGTGTCAAATATGATGAATCTCGGATGTAAGATGGGATGCGGGAAACAAGTGGACATAAATGAGTATCGGTAAAGATGGACAGTGATTCAAGAAGTGGCTGATACAAATGGCCTACTTCTGGACCTTTGGAACCAGTCCACAACCGGTGATTTGTGGACCTTTGATTATTCCTACAATCTATATTCTTCCAGAGACTTTACAAAAAAAAAAGTATATTATTGGATGAGGAAACCTGCATTTTTTGCCAAAATGTAAAAGTCAGTCAGTCAGTTGTTGAAAGGTGGAGGTAGGTCAACATTCTAAAGATACATAAAATACTTTATCTGAAAGTTGCTCTTTATTAAGAAATCACCTTTGTCAGCTGGTTTATAATAGTCCTTGCTCTTAAAATTTATTAAGGCATCTTTTCCATCATAAGGTTGAATTACACCCTATTTTTTGTGTTAGTTTATTGATACCTTGAGTTTTCTGAAAGGCATAAGTTATGGTTCAACAATTTTTATTGACGACAGACCAATAGAACATTTAACGTATACAAAGAAGCTAACAGCCCGACAGACAGGGCCGGTCTTACATTTGCAGGGCTCTGAGCAGACCAATTCGGTGGAGCTCCCTGCCTAGCCTGCCCCTTGTTAACAAGATGTGTTTTAAAAATTTTTATTTATAACATTTCAAATAAAGACAAATCAAGGAAAACTTGTACAGAAAAACTAACTCAAATAAGCACAATGCTATCATAGGAAACCCAATATTAAGCAATGAAAATAACCAGAAATTATTCAAGTTCACTACAATTAAGAGTTCTAATTCTCCTAACAGAGAGAGTAAAGGAAAATATTAATTCACTAAGAAAAGATCCAGCTATGTGGGCAAAGTACTTTAAAATTCCCCCATTACTGTAACCCACCGATACAGAGATCCCCTAGTAGCCAAAAGGATGTCTTGTGTACAAGTTCCCAGAAAGATATATTTCACTTCAGACAAAATCACAACACATTTAAAGGTAGCAAAATTTTCCTTCAGTCAGCTATAGCAAACCAAAGAGTATCTAGGGAACCTCAGCAGGTAGGGTTGTCAACCTTTTGACAAAAAAAACTGACACTGCCCTGCTCCATGCCCCTCCCTTGCCCCACTCCAAGTCACTTGCCACACCTACTGTTGCACCCTTCCCCTTCTACAACCGTCCACACTAGGGTTGCCATCAGAAGAAAACTTGACACATGTATGGGTCAGACCAATGGTCCATCTAGCCCAATATCCAGCAGTGGACAATCCAGGTCACAAGTACCTGGCAGAAACCCAATTAGTAGCAACATTCCATGCTACTAATCCCAGGGCAAGCAGTGGGTTCCCCATGTCTGTCTCAATATCAGACTATGGACTTTTCCTCCAGGAAGCTGTCCAAACCTTTTTTTTTTAACCCAGGCATGCTAACTTCTGTTACCACATTCTGTGGCAGCGAGTTCCAGAGCTTAACTATTCTTTGAGTGAAAAATTATTTCCTCCTATTTCTTTGAGTATTTCCATGCAATTTCATTGAGTGTCCCCCTGGTCTTTGTACTTTTTGAATTAGTTAAAAATCGATTCATTTCCACTTGCTCCACACCACTCAGGATTTTGTTATCCCTCAATCATATTCCTCCTCAGCTGTCTCTTTTCCAAACGGAAGAGCCCTCAGCGTTTTAGCCTTTCCTCACATGGGAGCAGTTCCGTCCCTTCTTAACATTTTGGTCGCTCTTCTTTTAACCTTTTCTAATTCCACTATATCTTTTTTTGAGATACAGTGACCAGAATTGAACATAATACTCAAGGTGAGGTTGCACCATTGAGCGATACAGAGGCTTTATAATAGATTTGGTCTTATTTGCATCCCTCTCCTAATAATTCCTAGCATTCTGTTTGCTTTTTTGGCTGCTGCCACACACTGGGCAGAAGATTTTAGCATATTGTCTACAAGGACATCTAGGTCTTTTTCTTGAGTGCTGACTCCTAAAATGGACCCTAGCATCAGATAACTGTGAATTCAGATTATTCTTCCCAATGTGTATCACTTTGCATTTGTCTACATTAAATTTCATCTGCCATTTGGATGCCCAGTTTTCCAGTTCTTAAGGTCTTCCTGCACTTTTTCACAATCCGCATGCATTCCCATGCCGGAAATGAACTTTCTATATTTGACTGTCTAACTCACTTTACTCTGTCTTCTATGAACTTTAATGCAATACCACTTTGTATTTCTTAGTTCCGGAAATGGTGATTGCCATTACGGCATGATGTAAGCCACATTGAGCCTGCAAATAGGTGGGGAAATGTGGAATACAAATGCAACAAATAAATAAATTTTGACAGCTTTGAATAGTTTTGTGTCATCTGCAAATTTAATCACCTCACTCATCATTTCATTTTCCAGATCATTTATAAATATGTTAAATAGCACTGGTCCCAGTACAGATCTCTGCAGCACTCCATTATTCACCATCCTCCATTCAGAAAAATAGCCATTTAATAACCCTATCCTCCTGTTTTCTGTCTAATAACCAATTCTTAAATCCACAGAAGGATATTACCTCCTATCCAGTGGTGTGGTGGTAAATGTTAACAGGCTCTCTCCCCAGTCCACATCTGCGCCCCCCCCTCAAAATTGCAGAGCTGGCTATAGCCAGCGAGAGAGCCGGGGGGGGGGGGGGCAATGCATTACGCTGTCCAGGAAAAAACAATTAAATGATCCCAGGTTCCAGTCTAATTCATGTTTAATGTGGGATAAAATGCCATAAATAAATAATATAAACTTTTTAACGTTGAGCACCTGATTCTCAAGGGACATATTACAAACACTATAATGAAAATAAAATGATTTTTGTTCTACCTTTGTTGTCTGGTGACTTGTTTTTCTGATCATGCTGGCCCAGTATCTGATTCTGCTGCTATCTGTCCTCTAACCTCTGTTCCAGGGCTTCCTTTCCATTTATTTCTTTACTTTCCGCCTTTCTTCTTCATTTCTTGCCCTACATCCGTAGGGTCCTCCGCAGGACTTGACTGTCCAGTGGATCTAGCTTCTGCCTATTTCTTCATCCATGTGCAGTTATTCTCCTCTCTTCCTTTTGCCCTCATCTCATCTCATCTCTTTCCTCTCTTCCCCTCCCCTCCATCCATGTCCAGCATTTCTTCTCTCTCCCTTCCCTCTCCTCCATCCATGTCCAGCATTTTCCTCTCCCCCCTCCATTCATGTCCAGCATTTCTCCTCTCTCCCTTCCCCTCCATCCATGTGCATCTTCCTCTGTCTTCCCTCCCCTCCATCCATGTCCAGAATTTCTTCTCTATTCCCTCCATCCATGTGCATCTCCTTCCTGTCTTCCCTCCCCATCCATCCATGTCCAGCAACTCTCCTATCCCCTCCATCCACCCATGTCCAGCAACTCTCCTCTCCCCTCCCCTCCATCCACCCATGTCCAGCAACTCTCCCCTGCCCTCCATCCATACCCAGCAATTGTCTTCTCTCCCCTGCCCTCCCTCCATCCATACCCAGGGATTCTCTTCTCTCCCCTGCCCCCCTCTATCCATCCATACCCAGCAATTCTCTTTTCTCCCCTGTCCCCCTCTATCCATCCATACCCAGCAATTCTCTTCTCTCCCCTGTCCCCCTCTATCCATCCATACCCAGTAATTCTCTTCTCTCCCCTGCCCTCCCGCCATCCATACCAGCAATTCTCTTCTCTCCCCTGCCCCCCCTCTCATCCATACCAGGGATTCTCTTCTCTCCCCTGCTCCCCCTCTATCCATCCATACCCAGGGATTCTCTTTTCCCCCTGCCCCCCTCTATCCATCCATACCCAGTAATTCTCTTCTCTCCCCTGCCCTCCCTCCATCCATACCCAGCAATTCTCTTCTCTCCCCTGTCCCCCTCTATCCATCCATACCCAGCAATTCTCTCTTCTCCCCTTCCCCCCTCTATCCATCCATACCCAGCAATTCTGTTTTCTCCCCTCCCCCCCCTCCATCCATATCCAGCAATTCTCTTTTCTCCCCTGCCCCCCTCCATCCATACCCAGGGATTCTCTTCTCTCCCCTGCCCCCCTCTATCCATCCATACCCAGGGATTCTCTTCTCTCCCCTGCCCCCCTCTATCCATCCATACCCAGCAATTCTCTTTTCTCCCCTTCCCCCCCTCTATCCATCCATACCCAGCAATTCTCTTCTCTCCCCTGCCCCCCTCCATCCATACCCAGCAATTCTCTTTTCTCCCCTCCCCCCCTCTATCCATCCATACCCAGCAATTCTCTTTTCCCCTGCTCCCCCTCTATCCATCCATACCCAGCAATTCTCTTTTCTCCCTGCTCCCCCTCTATCCATCCATACCCAGCAATTCTCTTTTCTCCCCTTCCCCCCCTCCATCCATATCCAGCAATTCTCTTTTCTCCCCTGCCCCCCTCCATCCATACCCAGGGATTCTCTTCTCTCCCCTGCCCCCCTCTATCCATCCATACCCAGCAATTCTCTTTTCTCCCCTGCTCCCCCTCTATCCATCCATACCCAGCAATTCTCTTTCTCCCCTGCCCCCCTCTATCCATCCATACCCAGCAATTCTCTTTTCTCCCCTTCCCCCCCTCTATCCATCCATACCCAGCAATTCTCTTCTCTCCCCTGCCCCCCTCCATCCATACCCAGCAATTCTCTTTTCTCCCCTCCCCCCCTCTATCCATCCATACCCAGCAATTCTCTTTTCTCCCCTGCTCCCCTCTCTATCCATCCATACCCAGCAATTCTCTTTTCTCCCTGCTCCCCCTCTATCCATCCATACCCAGCAATTCTCTTTTCTCCCCTTCCCCCCCCCCACCATACCCAGCAATTCTCTTTTCTCCCCTGCCCCCCTCCATCCATACCCAGGGATTCCTTCTCTCCCCTGCCCCCCTCTATCCATCCCATACCCAGCAATTCTCTTTTCTCCCCTGCTCCCCCTCTATCCATCCATACCCAGCAATTCTCTTTTCTCCCCTGCCCCCCTCTATCCATCCATACCCAGCAATTCTCTTCTCTCCCTGCCCCTTCTGTCCATCCATGTCCAGCGATTCTCCTCTGCCCCCCCTCCCCTCCCATCCATGTCCAGCGATTTTCCTCTCTCCCCCCTGCCCTCCCCTCCCGCTCCCATTCATGTCCAGCAATTCTCCGCCCCATCCTCCCCGCCCATTCATATCCACCTGCCGGCCCTCTTCTCCCCCCAACATCCCCCTTTTTCTTCCTGCCACTGTGCCACCCTGCAGGGTTTAAATCTCTTTTATTACCTCCGTTGAAGCGGCTGCATCATTGAAAGCCCTGCCCGTCTCTAGCCTTCCTTTCATGAGTTCATTCCCTCAGAGTCCTGCCCTCATGGAAAGAGGAAATGACGTCAGAAGGGACTCTGAGGGAACAAACTCACGAAGGAAGGCTAGAGATGGGCAGGGCTTTCAATGACGCGCCCGCTTCAACGGAGGTAATAAAAAAGATTTACACCCACCCCCGCCCAGGACGGTACAGGGCAGGCGCAGGGAAACGTGGGCTGTGGGAGGTGAGGCAAGCATGGCTTGTGGCACCCTCCTGCCATGCTTACCTCGTTTACTGGAGCCGGCTCTCCGTGCAGAACCGGCTCACAAGATCTTTAAAAATGTAACAACCGGCTTTTGCGAGCCGGCTCCATCACACCACTGCTCCTATCCCATAACTCCTTCATTTTCTTAGGAGTCTCTCATGAGTTACTTTGTCAAAAACATTCTGAAAATCTATATACACTACATCAAACAGCTCATCTTTATGAACATGTTTATTCACGCCTTCAAAGAAATTAAGCAAATTGGTGAGGCAAGACCTCCCTTGGCTGAATCCATGCTGACTCTGTCCCATTAAACCATGTTTGTCTACTACATATTCTGTAATTTTATTGCTTATAATAGTTTCCACTATTTTGCCCAGCACTGAAGTCAGGCTTACCTATCAGAGTCACATTGGCCACCCTCCAGGTACTACAGACAATTTTAATGACAGGTTACAGTTACTAGCAGCAGATCAGCTATTTCATGTTTGAGTTCTTTCAATACCCTAGGATGTATATCATCCAGTCCAGGTGATTTATCACTCTTTAACTTATCAATTTGGCTCAGTACATCTTCCAAGTTCACCAAGATGTATTTCAGTTCCTCCGCATCATCAGCCCTGAAAACTATTTCCAATATAGGTAGATCTCTCACATTTTCTTCTGTAAAGACCAAGGAATTCATTCAATCTCTCTGCTATGGCCTTTCCTTTCTCCTTTTGCTTCTTCCTGATCTTAACTGTCCCACAGATTCCCTCACAGGCTTCCTCCTTCTGATATACCTGAAAAAAAAAGTGTTACTATGAGTTTTCTTCGTATTTTCTTTTAGCCTTCTTTATCAATTCTTTGCATCTGGCTTGACAATGCGTATGTTGCTTCTTATTTTCTTCTTTTGGATACTTTTCTGTTTTTTGAAGGATGTTCTTTTGGTTCTAATAGCTTCGTTCACCCCACCTTTTACCCACGCTGGTTGTGATAAGTACAGAAGTATTGCCAGACTGGGAAAGACCAAAGGTCCATCAAGCCCAGCATCCTGTTTCCAACAGTGGCCAATCCAGGTCACAAATACCTGTCAAGATCCCAAGATGCAGGCCTAGTTGGTTCTCCCTGCATAAGGACCTCTTCCCTGTCTGTTTCATATCCTGTAAAAAATCTAAATCGCCACAGATGTTCCTTTTTGGTGCAGGAAATGGAGAAAAGAGGGAGGGAGGGGAAGGAAAAGCTTCCCCTGAACTGCTTTTAATCCTTTCCTTTCCCTTTCTTTATGGAGATCAACACTTCCCTTTTCACTCACTCTAGTATCTCTAAATTTTTACCTTGTGTCATAATTAGTTCTAAAAGAGACTTTCATGTAGTCTCTCTCAATTGTTCTTAGTAAACTTTACCTCTATGCTGATTCTCTGCATCTAACCAAGGGTACATTGATCCTTTCTGATGATCCACCTCATTCTTTTTTAAATAGTCAGTATTTCATTTTGTAACTTCTTTTCTAAAATTGTCAACGTTTTTTATTATGTTCATGAACAAGAGTGCTGTAGCGGGTATGTTCTATCTCGACTGAAACTACTCTTTTTTTTTTTTTTTTTTTTAAGAATGGTCAATAAGAAATGTCATTGAATCTAAAGAACATTAGTTGAAAATTGCATTCCATTTGTAAACTAAATCCTTGTTTTCTATAAACAGCTTTGGTTCATTGTTAATATGTAGACCCTGAGAAACCCCTTTAACACAAAACAGTATGTCGAGCAGAGAAACTGTCTGCCAAGATTAGCTTGATTAATGTAATGAGTTAGTTGATCATCATGGATAGAATCATCATGAAATAATATAGAACTTAGCAGTTCTGTTTTGTAGTCTTTCTTGAACATAACCGTCATTAAAACTTAAAACATTGTCCCATGGTGAAAAGCCAGCTGCCTCCAAATGAACAAGAACAAAGAGAGGCAGGTAGCATTAAAAAAAAAACAACCAAAAGGAACAGCACCACAAAATAAATTACAACACTATATGTGGCTTGTAGTCAGCATATAAGAATATATATATTTTTATCAGTGTAAACAATGTGATCACAAAGATAAAACCCAAGGTGACCATGTTTTACCCTAAGGATGCATCAGAGGTTGACAATTCACATATAGCACTGAAAATAGGACACATACAGTTATCAATATTTGAAATAATATAACAAAGTCCAACAATAAAGTCATTTAAATATGGTCTAAGCACATACCCAGGAATAATGACAAAAAAAACCCCTATAATCTCTATTGGAACACTTTGTATATACAAAAGATCAGTGTGAAATATAAGCATAAATCACAGGAAAAAGATCTTGGACTGTGCCTTGACTCTTCTTAACTTTATGTTTGCCAAGTCTTTGCTATAAGTCAACCCTGTTTTGTGCAACTTTGCAAAATTATGACAATTGTGACCTTATGTATATTTTTCAAATGTGGTAACTGTACCGTAGGTGATTGTCTTAAAGATTAGACTATTGTAACTCCGCTTATGCAGGTCTTTCACAAAGGTCTTTGAAAGGTTGCAGACTCTACAAAATACTGTGGCTAGGATTATTGGAGCATTGCACTTGTGTGTCCATGTTCTCCTAAGCTTCAGCAATTTCGTTGGTTGCCTATTGGATTTTTGTGTTTGTTTTAAATGGTTGACAACTATTTCTACAATATTGCATGGTTAGCCTGGCTTATTTAGGTGATAAACTTGAAATTATGTTCCAGGTTGTCACCTACGGTCAGCTGACAGTGATCCCAGGTTTGACTGAGGCAATACATGAGGATGAGATGTTAATGTTTTGAGATCCTCTTGGTAGAATGCTTTCCCTGAGAATGTTCTATCTACCTTTCTGACACTTAAGTCTTGGTTGTTTGGGCAACAATTCATGCTATGAGTGGGGTCACTGTCAAGATTGTTGTGCATTAAGTGAAGGGAGGGAGCTGTATGCTAATGGGTTGGAATCATTACCCATGAGCTAGCTATGTATGTTAGAATGTGCCTCTCTTTGTGATTTTGTAATGGGTTGGATGAGAGAGCTGGTGGCTATTTTGTATTGTAAATCAATTTGGGTTTTACAGGAAGTTGATTAATGTAGTCAAATATATTAAAATCTACAAAAGGCTAGACAGGTGTGAAAAACTACTACTACTTATCATTTCTAAAGCGCTACTAGACATACGCAGTGCTGTACACTTGAACATGAAGAGACAGTCCCTGCTCAACAGCCTTACAATCTAATTAGGACAGACAGAACGAACAAGCGATAAGGGAATATTAAAGTGAGGATGATAAAATAAGGGTTCTGAACAAAGTGAATAAGGTTAGGAGTTAAAAGCAGCATCAAAAAGGTGGGCTTTTAGCTTAGATTTGAAGACAGCCAGGGATGGAGCTTGACGTACCGGCTCAAGAGTCTATTCCAGTCGTATGCAGCAAGATAAAAGGAATGGAGTCTGGAGTTAGCAGTGGAGGAGAAGGGTGCAGATAAAAGAGATTTACCCAGTGAGCGGAGTTGCCGGGGAGAATGTAGGGAGAGGAGAGTGGAGAGGTACTGAGGAGCTGCAGAGTGAATGCATTTATAGGTCAATAAGAGGAGTTTGAACTGTATGCGGAAACGGATAGGAAGCCAGTGAAGTGACTTGAGGAGAGGGCTAATATGAGCATAACGACCCTGGTGGAATATTAGTCATGCAGCAGAATTTTGAACAGATTGAAAGAGAGAGATGGCTAAGTGGAGACCTGTAAGAAGCAAGTTGCAATAGTCTAAGCGAGAGGTGAAAAGAGTGTGGATGAGGGTTCTGGTAGTGTGCTCAGAAAGGAAAGGGCGAATTTTGCTGATATTATAGAGGAAACGACAGGTTTTAGCAGTCTGCTGAATATGTGCAGAAGAAGGGAGGAGTCGAACATGACCCAAGGTTACGAGCTGATGAGACAGGAAGGATGAGAGTGTTATCCACAGAAATAGAGAATGGGGGAGGAGGAGAGGTTGGTTTAGGGGGAAAGATGAGAAGCTCAGTCTTGGTCATGTTTAGTTTCAGATGGCGCTGAGACATCCAGGCAGCAATGTCAGACAGGCAGGCTGATATTTTGGCCTGGATTCCTGCTAAGATTTCTGGTGTGGAGAGGTAGATCTGGAGTCATCAGCGTAAAGATGATACTGAAAACCATGGGATGAGATCAGAGTACCAAGGGAAGAAGTATAGATGGAGAAAAGAAGAGGTCCCACGACAGATCCCTGAGGTACACCAATTGACAGTGGGATAGAAGTAGAGGAGGAAAGGAGGCTAGAAGGTGTGAAAACCATGAGGAGTGACCTAGTGAAGCTTGAGGAATGATCTAGAATGTAGCTGCTGAGATTTAATGCTAAACATACAGGGTCCTACATTTGGGCTTCAAGAATACCCAAAGGAAGTGATCTTGTATAGCAGGTGGCATTATTCTGTGCATGAAAGAAGAGCGGTGGACACATCAATGGCAAAAGCCACTGAGCTAATATCTAGAGTGAAGTCACTAAGGGAATCTACTGTAGCAGCATTTAATTTTCAAAAGGTTGATTAATAAAGTGAGAAAATGGTTTAAAATAAGCTAAAAGGATCAGCTGTAAAGGTTATGACGTTAAATCAGTCACGGATGTTGTTTAAAAATACCATCTTGGAAGCCCAGACCAGATGCATTCCATGTATTGACAAAGGCAGAAACGACAGCCAGCACGGTTAAAATGTGAAGTGAAAGAGGCTATTAGAGCCAAAAGATCATCCTTCAAAGAATGGAAAAGGACTTGAATGAGGAAAATAAAAAGCAACATAAGTACTGGCAAGTTAGATTCAAAGCACTGATAAAGGAAGGCTAAAAGAGAATATGAAAAGAAACTTGTCACAGAAGCAAAAACTCATAGTAATAACTTTCTCAGGTACATCAGAAGCAGAAAGTCTGTGATGGAATCTGTGGAACCATTATATCATCAAGAGGCACTCAGGGATGACAAGGCCATAGCAGAGAGCATTAATTCTTTACTTTGATATTTCCTGAACGTAAGAGATCTACCTGTACCAGAAATGTGACAATACAGAGGAACTGAAAGCAAGCTCAGTGAACCTGGAAGATGTACTGAGCCAAATCGACAAGTTAAAGAGTAGTAAATCATGGGACCATGGTATACACCCCAGGGTACTGAAATAACTCAAATATGAAATTGCTGATCTGCTATTAGTGATCTGTGACATGTAATTAAAATCATCCTTAATACCTGAAAATTGGAGGGTGGCCAATGTAATGCCGATTTTTAAAAAGGGTTTCAGGAATGATCAAGAAAATTACAGACCAGTAAGCCTGACTTCAGTCCAGAGGGCGGCTACTAAAATGGTCATGGTCTTCATCATAAAGCGTATGGGGACAGACTTAAACATTTCAAAATACTTTGGAAGAAAAGCGGGAGAGAGGAGATATGATACAGACAATTTAAATATCTATGTGGCACAGGAGGTGAATCTCTTTAATTTGAAAGGACGCTCTGGAATAAGGGCGCATACGATGAATTGAAAAGGGGATAAATTGGAAGTAACCTGAGGAAATACTTCTTCACAGAAAGGATGGTGAATTTGTGGAATGGCCACCCGTGGAAGTAGCGGAGACAAAACTGTGTCTGAATTCAAGAGAGCTTGGCACAAGTACATAACATCTCCAAGGGAGTGATAGGGAGAGTAGATGGCATGAATAGGCAGACTGGATAGGCCATTTGGTCTTTATCTGCCTACATTTTTCTCGTTTCTAAGTTGAGCTGATAAATTCATTTATGG